>NC_090034.1:11749874-11874874 GCF_037176765.1 Anolis sagrei | reverse complement strand
TTCAAGGGCAGCCCCACGTAGAGTGAATTACAGTAGTCCATTCTGGATGTAAGTCAGGCATGGACCACCTTGGCCAAGTCAGGCTTTCTGAGGTACGGTCGCAGTTGGTGCACAAGTTTTAACTGTGCGAAGGCCCTCCTGGCCACTGCCAAAACCTGAGCATCAAGTGTCAGCGATGAGTCCAGGAGGACCTCCAGACTTCGGACATGTGTCCTCAGGGGGAGTGTGACCCCATCAAGCACAGGTTGCAACCCTATGCCTCGAACGGCCTTGTAACTGACCAGGAGGACATCTGTCTTGTCTAAATGAAGCCTCAGTTTGTTGGCCCTCATCCAATCAATTGCAGCTGCCAGGCACCGGTCCAGGATCTGGGGAGCTTTCTTGGATTGTGGTGAAAAGGAGTAGTAGAGTTGTGTGTCATCTGTGTAGATATGGCACCCAACTCCAAAACTCTGGACGACCTCACCCAGTGGTTTCATGTAGATATTGAAAATCATGGAGGATAGACTATAACCTTGCGAGACCCCACAGGCCAATGGCCAGGGGTCTGAGCAGGTGTCCTCTAGCATCACCATCTGGGTACTATCCTCCAGGAAGGTCCAGAGTGATTCCCGGGTATTTGGGCGTGCTGCAGTGCTCCAGTGGGATTCCTTCCCAGGTAATCCTCAGAGCTCAAGATGCTCGTCTGTTGTTAAGATGAAAAGCACATGTCTGCATTTTAGATGGATTAGGAATCAGGTGGTTTCCCCTGTAATAGGCAGTAAGAGCACCTAAAGCTCCAGAGAGCTTCTGTACGACCATTTCAAAGCTCCCTGCTTGAGTGGTGATGGCACGATCATCAGCATAGATAAAAGTGTCTATCATTTCTGACAGTGGCTGGGCATTTGTGTAAATGATCAGAACTGAGTAGGAATATGTAGCTTAAGTGGCTGAGGAGGGGGAAGGAAAGGGCCAGAGGCAGGCATGTAGCCGGGGGGGGGGGGGGGCTTGAGGGGCTTAACCCCCCCCCCCCCCCCGAAATTCTCATGGTGGTTCGCGAAAAGGCCTTACTGGTGCATTATTTAAATTGTTATGTTTATATCATGATCTGATCACTATACTCAATATATCCCATATGCATGGGGGTATTGGGGTAATGATACAAAAGGTTTGCTATGGTAGACCCTCTTTCACTCAGACTCAGCCCCCCCCCCCCCGAAACTCAGCCCCCCCGAAACCCCCCTGAAAAAAATTCACACACACACACACACACACCCCCCCCGAAACGAAATCCTGGCTACGGGCCTGACCAGAGGCTCTTAGGAATTGTGGGAGTTGGGAGTCCAAAACACCTGGAGGGCCGAAGCTAGCCCATACCTGATCTACACCATGAAATGAATGCAGTTCTCCACCAGCTTAAACTGCATGGCTCAATGCTATGGATTCCTGTAAGTTGTAATTTGGGAAGGAACCAGCCCTTTTTGGTAAAGAAGGCTAAAAAACCTGGAAAAACTACAACTCCCTGCATTTCATAGCCTTGAGCCATGGTAGTTAAATGACATTGGTTCGAAGCAAATACGAAGCTATCAAACGGCATTGGTTCGAAGCAAATCCGACAACCCTATCAGGTTACCACCTTATACTGCATGGCTCAATGCTATTGATTCCTGTGAGTTGTAGTTTGGGGAGGAACCAGCCTTGTTTGGTAAAGAAGGCTCAAAAACCTGGAAAAACTACAACTCCCTGCATTTTATAGCCTTGAGCCAATCATTTCCCTTTCCTTTCTCTCTCCCAACCCTGAAGGACAACTGCTCCCTGCTTTAGTGGTGATGGCATAATCGTCAGCATAGATGAAATTCTCTGCACGTCTGGCAGTGGCTGGTCTTTTGTGTAAATGATCAGCACTGCGTAGGAATATGCAGCTTAAGTGGCTGAGGAGGGGGAAGAAAAGGGTCAGAGGCTCTTAGGAATTGTGGGAGTTGGAGTCCAAAACACCTGGAGGGCCAACGCTTGCCCATACCTGATCTACACCATCGAATTAATGCAATTCTCCACCACCTTATACTGCATGGCTCAATGCTATGGATTCCTGTGAGTTGTAGTTTGGGGAGGAACCAGCCCTTTTTGGTAAAGAAGTCTAAAAAAAACCTGGAAAAACTACAACTCCCTGCATTTCATAGCCTTGAGCCATGGTAGTTAAAGAGCTATCAAATGGCATTGGTTCAAAGCAAATATGGCAGCCCTATCTATATGAAGGTTGCCAAGATCTGATGTCTCCCTTTCTGCTGCTGCAACTGGACAATTATTCCCCTTTCCTTTCTCTCTCCCAACCCTGAAGGACAACCACTCCCTTCTTGAGCGGTGATGGCATAATCGTCAGCATAGATGAAACTCTCTCACTTCTGGCAGTGGCTGGGCATTTGTGTAAATGATCAGCACTGCATAGGAATATGTAGCTTAAGTGGCTGAGGAGGGGGAAGGAAAGGGACAGAGGCTCTTAGGAATTGTGGGAGTTGGAGTCCAAAACACCTGGAGGGTCGAAGCTTGCCCATACCTGATCTACACCATCGAATTAATGCAATTCTCCACCACCTTAAACTGAATGGCTCAATGCTATGGATTCCTGTAAGTTGTAGTTTGGGGAGGAACCAGCCCTTTTTGGTAAAGAAGGCTAAAAAACCTGGAAAAACTACAACTCACTGCATTTCATAGCCTTGAGCCATAGTAGTTAAAGAGCTATCAAACAGCATTGGTTTGAAGCAAATACAGCAGCCCTAGCTATATGAAGGTTGCCAAGATCTGATAGCTCGCTTTCCATTGATGCAAGAGGACAATCATTTTCCTTTCTCCCTTGCAACCCTGAAGGGCAGCCACTCCCAGATTGAGCGGTGATGGCACGATCATCAGCATAGATTAAACTTGCTGTCATTTCTGGCAGTGGCTGGTCATTTGCGTAAAAATCCTGGAAAAACTACAACTCCCTGCATTTCATAGCCTTGAGCCATGGTAGTACAAAAGTGCTATCAAACGACATTGGTTTGCAGCAACTACGGCAACACTATCTATATGAAGGTTGCCAAGATCTGATGTCTCCGTTTCCGCTGCCGCAACTGGGCAATCATTCCCTTTTCCTTTCTCTCTTGCAACCCTGAAGGACAACCACTCCCTGCTTGAGCGGTGATGGCACGATCGTCAGCATAGACGAAACTCTCTGTCACTTCTGGCAGTGGCTGGTCATTTGTGTAAAAAACCTGTAAAAACTACAACTCCCTGCATTTCATAGCCTTGAACCATGGTAGTTAAAGAGCTATCAAATGGCATTGGTTCACAGCAACTACGGCAACCCTATCTATATGAAAGTTGCCAAGATCCGATACCTCGCTTTCCATTGCTGCAACAGGACAATCATTTTCCTTTCTCTCTCGCAACCCTGAAGGACAACCACTCCCTTCTTGAGCGGTGATGGCACGATCGTCAGCATAGATGAAACTCTCTGTCATTTCTGGCAGTGGCTGGTCATTTGTGTAAAAAACCTGGAAAAACTACAACTCCCTGCATTTCATAGCCTTGAGCCATGGTAGTGCAAAAGTGCTATCAAACGGCATTGGTTCACAGCAACTACGGCAACCCTATCTATATTAAGGTTGCCAAGATCCGATACCTCACTTTCCATTGCTGCAACAGGACAATCATTCTCCTTTCCTTTCTCTCTCGCAAGCCTGAAAGACAACCCCTCCCTGCTTGAGCGGTGATGGCACGATCATCAGCATAGATGAAACTCTCTGTCACTTCTGGCAGTGGGTGGTCATTTGTGTAAAAAACCTGGAAAAAACTACAACTCCCTGCATTTCATAGCCTTGAGCCATGCTAGTACAAAAGTGCTATCCAACGGCATTGGTTTGCAGCAACTACGGCAACCATATCTCTATGAAGGTTGCCAAGATCTGATGTCTCCCTTTCCGCTGCCGCAACTGGGCAATCATTCCCTCTTCCTTTCTCTCTCCCAACCCTGAAGGACAACCGACCCCTTCTTCCTTGTCCTCCATCATCCACGGCGCGTGGGGTATAAACGCTGACAGCGGCGTCTCCGAACGATCACCCCGAAAGCCTTCGCCGGAGCAATTATGGGAAGAAAGACAGGTAGGCGAAGAGGCAATTATCGAACGAGAGATATAGATTATCCCCCTCTCCCTCCCTCCCTCCCTCCCTCCGCAGCCAAGGCATTGCAAAGGAAAGGGGGGGGGCATTAAAAAACACCTCCTGGGGAGATATATCCCTGTCCAACCCACCCATCCATCCCTTTGGCAGGAAAATCGCGAACAAACGGGGACGTTCTCTCTCTTATTAGCGGGGCAATCTCCGGAGAATCTTTGCCAAAGCAAGGTGATGGGCCCAGGAGTCATTAGGAACGGCGTAACTAAGGTAACCCGAGGAATCTAATTTTCTTTCTTTCTTTCTCTCTCCATCTCTCTCTCTCTCTCTCCCCCCAGCTTTAATGTCTGTCTCCTTCTTGGCAACCGTCAGCCTCTCCGGTTTGGAAGGCACGTCTAAAAGCTTGTTCTTTTCCCTGCCTCGGTTTCTGGCGTGCGGTAATAACAATGCCACTCTCTCTGATGTCGCCGGGGAGCTTAATGGGGCTGATGTTGAAATCCCTGCGCAGTGGAGAGTGGCGAAGGGAGGGTTTTAGGCGAGCGCCACAATTTGCAGGTGAACCGACGAACCTTTGTCTCCACTGAAGCAGGAGGTGCGCCGATGGGATGGAGTCGGTCAGGAAGTGGGAGGCAAACAGGGTCTGCTTGGAGACCCGACTTCTGAAAATCTCTTCTTGTCACCTGTAATGGAGGGTTGCCAGTCCCGAGGCGCAGAAGTGTAGCATAATGTAAAATAAGCCATGTGTAGTTCACATTCAATCAGCCCATACACTGCCTTGCCAGAGAAAGAAAATATTCCAGGTGAACAGTAAAGAACAAGTAGTTTACTCTTCATAGTTGGAGACAACGTATGTATAATGTGATCAGTAGCATCAACTCACATAAAGTCCTGTTATGAGATATTTAAAAATAGTCTTTCTTTGGCCATGTGGGTAAAACTCCTTCTAGCAGCTCATGAAGCGAGAGCACACACCAAGCTCTGACTCTCTCTCTGCTTCTCTCTTCAAACTGTCTCTCTCTGCACCTGCATAGCTCAAGCCTGAACAAAAATGTAACAGTATCCAAAAGTCCCAGGCTCAGCTATCTCTCCGGGCCTTGCTCAACCAATCGGCTTGCCAGTCCCAAGACGCAGAACTGTAGCGTAATGTAAAATAAACCACATGTAGTTCACGTTAGATCAGCCCACACACTGCCTTGCCAGGGAAAGAAAATATGCCAGGTGAACAGTAAAAACAAGTAGTTTACTCTTCATAGTTCGGAACAACGTATGTATAATGTGATCAATAGCATCAACTCACATAATGACCTGTTATGAGAGATTTAAAAATGGTCTTTCTTTGGCCATGTGGATAAACTCCTTCCAGCAGCTCATGAAGCGAGAGGACACACCAAACTCTGACTCCCTCTCTGCTTCTCTCTTCAAATTGTCTCTCTCTGCATGTGCATAGTAACAGTATCCAAAAGTCCCAGGCTCAGCCATCTCTCTGGGAATTACCCGACCAATCAGCTTGCCAGTCCCAAGATGCAAAACTGTAGCGTAATGTAAAATAAACATGTGTAGTTCACGTTTAATCAGCCCACACACTGCCTTGTCAGAGAAAGAAAATATGCCATGCAGATGAACAGTAAAGAACAAGTATTTACTCTTCATAGTTCGGAACAACTTATATACAATGTGATTAGTAGCATTAACTCATATAATGTCCTTTTATGAGATATTTACAAATGGTCTTTCTTTGGTCATGTGGATAAACTCCTTCCAGCAGTTCATGAAACAAGAGCACACTCCAAACTCTCTCTCTCTCTCTCTCTCTCTCTCTCTCTCTCTCTGCTTCGCTCTTCAAGCTCTCTCTATCTGCATAGCTCAAGCCTGAACAAAAATGTAACAGTATCCAAACGTCCCAGGCTCAGCCATCTCTCCAGGCACTGCCCAACCAATCAGCTTGCCAATCCCAAGATGCATAGTTCGGAACAACATATGTACAATGTGATGAGTAGCATCAACTCATATAACGTCATTTTATGAGAGATTTAAAAATTGTCTTTTTTTGTCCATGTGGATAAACTCCTTCCAGCAGCTTAAGAAGCGAGAGAGAGCACACTCCAAACTCTGTCTCTCTCTCTGCTTCTCTCTTCAAACTGTCTCTCTATCTGCATGTACATAGCTCATGCCTGAACAAAAATGTAACAGTATCCAAAAGTCCCAGGCTCGGCAATATCTCCGGGAATTGCCTGATCAAACAGCTTGCCAGTCCCAAGATGCAAAACTGTAGCATAATGTAAAATAAACCATATGTAGTTCACATTTAATCAGCCCACACACTGCCTTGTCAGAGAAAGAAAATATGCCACGCAGGTGAACAGGTAGTTTACTCTTCATAGTTCGGAAGAACATATGTACAATGTGATCACTAGCATCAACTCACATAATGTCCTTTTATGAGAGATTTAAAAATTGTCTTTCTTTGTCCATGTGGATAAACCCCTTCAGCAGCTCATGGAGCGAGAGAGAGCACACTCCAAACTCTGACTCTCTCTCTCTGCTTCTCTCTTCAAACTGTCTTTCTCTGCATGTGCATAGCTCAAGCCTGAACAAAAATGTAACAGTATCCAAAAGTCCCAGACTCAACCATCTCTCTGGACATTGCCTGATCTTTATGCATCTTATTTTACAGTTGACACACAGACATTAACTGATTCCATGCATGCTCCAATAAGAACCAGACTTGAAAACAGTCCTTAGCAATTGGACCTAGGAGACTTAGGACCTCATCCCATGTTTCCATGTGCTTCAGATATAGAGTCCCACAGAAGTCCTCACATGATGTAAGGCCCCTTCCGGTGGGACTCCGTTTCCGCAGCACATGGAAATGGAGCCCAGAATGTGCTTTCAGGAATTGAGTACTATCTGACTACAAACGACTTAAGACAGGGGAAAGACAGGTAAAGATGGGGGAAGATGGAGGAAGGACATGGGATGGCTGGCCATTCCAGAAGACGGATCTTGATTATAAGGATCGAAGTAAGATGGTTCCTCCACTTTCCCCACTTTCTCAAGCTGAACATAACCCAACGGTGTGATGCAGCAGCTCAAAAGGCCAATGCGATTTTAGGCTGTAGTCATAGTAACACTCTGTTCTGGGTTGGGATCAAACCTCACCAAAAATAAGGCTATGTCCAGTCTGGGACAATGCAATTCAAGAAGAATATTATATCCTATTTACTGGAATCTTTTGTTTATCAAGTCATGCCAGATTAATCTGATCTCTCTTTTCCATAGAGTTACAAGCTGGGTAGATGCAGGGAACGCGTGATTGGAGTGTATCTGGATTTCAGGAAGGCCTTTCTTCAACAAGGTTCCCCATGACCTTCTGGCAAACAAACTAGTCCAATGTGGGCTTGGTAAAACTATGGTTAGGTGGATCTGTAATTAGTTATGCAAACGAACCCAGAGGGTGATTTTTCCCAATGCTTCCTATTTGTCCTGGAAAGAAGTGAGGAGTGGAGTGCCATCATCAGGGTTCCATCCTGCACCTGGTCCTTTATTCATGACTGAGATAAAGCGTTAGTAGGTTGAGCGCTCCAGCTGGAGGTCAGCTGTGACCAGCAGTGCTGTAGAATTTGAAGAGGCACAAATGGAGGGCGAAAGAGAGAAACATACCAAGAGGAAGGAGCATCAAGCCAACCCTGACCGGGACCACCTTCCACCTGGAAACCAATGCTCTCACTGCAGAAGAACATGCAGATCAAGAATAGGGCTCCACAGTCACCTACAGACCAACCGCCAGTACACCAATCTTGGAAGACAATCCTACTCGGACGACGAGGGATCGCCTAAGTAAGTAAGTAAGAAGACAGGATAATCAAGTCTGCAGACGGGACCAAACTGCAAGAAAGAGCCAATACTCCAGAAGACAGGAGCAGAACTCAAAACTATCTTAAGAGATTAGAGAGATGATTGGCCAAAACTAACACAATGAAATTCAACAGGGACAAATGCAAGAGACTCCACTTAGGCAGGGGAAAAAATGAAACGTAAAGATACCGAATGAGGGACAATGCCTGGCTCGATAGTAATACGTGTGAAAACATCTTGGGAGTCCCCGTGGACAGGAAGGTGAACGTGAGCCAGTGATGCCATGCAGCAGCTTAAAAAGCCAATGGGATTTTGACCTGCATCAATAGGAGTCTAGTGTCTAGATCCAGGGAAGTCATGCTCCCCATGCTCTATTCTGCCTTGGTCTGACCACTTTACCTGGAATCATACTGTGTCCAGTTCTGGACACTGCAATTGAAGGGAGATGTTGACTCTAAGTGGAACGTGTCCGAGGAGGGCGACTCAAATGATCAAGAGTCTGGGGAACAAGCCCTAGGAGGAGCGGCTGAACAAGCTGGGCATGTTTTGCCTGTAGAAGAGAAGGAAGAGAGGAGACAAGATGAGAGCCAGGTATAAATATGTAAGGGGGAGTCATAGGGAGGAGGGAGCAAGATTCTTTTCTGCTGCCCTGGAGACTTGGACGCAGAACAATGGCTTCAAACTACAGGAAAAGAAGAATCCATCTGAACAGAAGGGAGAACTTCCTGACTGTGAGAGCTGTTCAGCAGTGGAACTCTCTGCCCCGGAGTGTGGTGGAGGCTCCTTCTTTAGAGGCTGGATGGCCATCTGTCGGGGGTGCTTATTTATTTATTTATTTATTTACAGTATTTATATTCTGCCCTTCTCACCCCGCAGGGGACTCAGGGTGGATTACAATGTACATATACATGGCAAACACTCAATGCCATAGACACACAACATATATAGACAGACACACAGAGGCTACTTAACATTCCAGCTTTTTTGATGAGGGCATTCTGGCCACCAGGGGAGCTGTCACTTCATCGTCCATTTGTGACACCGATGAAGTACTTCCTCATTCTTTGTATGCTTGCTGGAGATTTTTATGGCATCGTAAATTAGTTAAATTAGCCTCCCCGCATACGTGGTACCTAAATTTTGTACTTGACAGATGCAACTGTCTTTCGGGCTGCAAAGGTCGACAGCAAGCTATACAAATTGGTCGGAAGCTCACTCCGACCTGGGCTGGCTTTGAACTCATGACCTTTCGGTCAGTAGTGATCTTAATGCAGGTGACTCCCAGCCAGCTCCGCCACCGTCCCGGTCGTGGTAGTTTTCGAACTACTAGCAGGAGCTCACCCCGCTCCCCGGATTTGAACCACCGACTTTTCAGTCAGACAGTTCAGCAGTTCAGCGGTTTCACCCGCTACCCCACCAGGGACTCCTCTGCCTTTATATTCTGGGTCAGTGGTTCTCAACCTTCCTAATGCCGCGACCCCTTAATACAGTTCCTCATGTTGTGGTGACCCCCAACTATAACCCTAACATCGCCATGTAAATAATGATCTGCAGGATGTATTCTCATTCACTGGAGCAAATTGGCACAAATACCTGATATGCCCAAAGTTGAATACTGGTGGGGTTGGCGGGGGGGATTGATTTGGGAGTTGTCGTTGCTGGGATTTATAGTTAACATGTAAACAAAGAGCATTCTGAACCCCACCAACAATGGAATTGAACCAAAGTTGGCACAGAGAACTCCCATGACCAACAGAAAATACTGGAAGGGTTTGATGGGCATTGACCTTGAGTTTGGGAGTTGTAGTTCGCCTATATCCAGAGAGCACTGTGGGCTCAAACAATGATGGATCTGGACCAAACTTGGCAGGGATACACAATATGCCCGAATGTGAACACTGATGGGGTTTGGGGAAAATAGACTTTGACATTTGGGAGTTGTAGATACTGGGATTTATAGTTCACCTACAATCAAGGAGTGTTCTGAACCTCACCAATGATGGAATTGGGCCAAACTTCCCACACAGAACCCCCCATGAGCAACAGAAAATACTGTGTTTTCTGATGGTCTTTGGCAACCCCTCTGACACCCCTCCGCGACCCCCTCAGGGGTCCTGACCCCCAGGTTGAGAACCACTGATTCTGGGTTATATCGCTGTGTGGAAGGACCCTGGGACTAAATGGAGCCATAGATTCAAATGACAGGAAAGAAGATTCCACCTGAACATGAGGAAGATCTTCCTGACTGTTCAACAGTGGAACTCTCTGCCTCGGAGTCCAGTGGAGGTTCCTTCTTTGGAGGCTTTTAAGCAGAAACTGGATGGCCACCTAGAATCATAGAATCATAGAATCAAAGAGTGGGAAGAGACCTCATGGGCCATCCAGTCCAACCCCATTCTGCCAAGAAGCAGGAATATTGCATTCAAATCACCCCCGACAGATGGCCATCCAGCCTCTGTTTAAAAGCTTCCAAAGAAGGAACCTCCACTGGACTCCTCGTGTTCAGATGGAATCTCCTCTCTTGTAGTTTGAAGCCATTGTTCCATTGCGTCCTAGTCTCCAAGGAAGCAGAAAACAAGCTTGCTCCCTCCTCCTCCCTGTGGCTTCCTCTCACGTATTTATACATGGCTATCATATCTCCTCTCAGCCTTCTCTTCTTCAGGCTAAACATGCCCAGCTCCTTAAGCCGCTCCTCATAGGGCTTGTTCTCCAGACTCTTGATCATTTTGGAGGTTCTTTGATTGTGCTGTTCGTGACTGGCAGAAAGGAGTTGGACCTGATGGCCCATGTGGTCTCTTTCAACTCTAGGATTCAAAGTCATGCTAAGGGCTAGAAGGTCCCGCTTCTTGCCGTATGTTGTTGCGCATCACAAAGACTTCCATTGCCAGCGTTGGGTTGAGGATGGGTTTTGTTATCCATGTAGACAAGCCATCGTCATATCCCTGGGAGCGGTGACACTCTCGAGCCCTGTTAGGAACGTTTGGGTTTGGATGGAAGCCCTGTTTGTGAGCCTCCTCCTCCTCCTCGACGCTTCCTGTCTCACAACAGCGGCGCGGCGTGTGGCAAAAAAATGGTGCGCTAAAAATAGGCTCGGCAAACTCGTAACCGTGTTGGCAGCCGCAGAGGTGAAGTCAGCACATCCCAGTAGGGCATTTCGGGGAGGGAAGGGGGAAAAAAATCTCATTTCACTTTGCAAGCGTTTCCTCTCTTTTGCTGGAACTCCAGGCAGGGACCTGTGGCTGGTTCGACGGTGCGCCTGGCCAAAGCAGAGTCCAGTGGGAGCAGGGCTTCCCTTGGTTTAGAGTCCTAGACCTATGCCTCATTCATCTGTTGGGATGCTAACACAAATCTATGGGGAAGGAGACCAATGTTTAGTGCCCCACCAGAGCACATACTAATACGTTTGTACATGTATGGTCCACATATCCATGGAAGATGCAATCCCAGGCTCCCAGTGGATACCTGAAACCGTGGATAATAGCAAACCTTATAGAATCATGGAATCATAGAATCAAAGAGTTGGAAGAGACCTCATGGGCCATCCAGTCCAACCCCATTCTGCCAAGAAGCAGGAATATTGCATTCAAATCACCCCTGACAGATGGCCATCCAGCCTCTGTTTAAAAGCTTCCAAAGAAGGAGCCTCCACCACACTCCGGGGCAGAGAGTTCCACTGCTGAACGGCTCTCACAGTCAGGAAGTTCTTCCTCGTGTTCAGATGGAATCTCCTCTCTTGTAGTTTGAAGCCATTGTTCCGCGTCCTAGTCTCCAAGGAAGCAGAAAACAAGCTTGCTCCCTCCTCCCTGTGGCTTCCTCTCACATATTTATACATGGCTATCATATCTCCTCTCAGCCTTCTCTTCTTCAGGCTAAACATGCCCAGCTCATTAAGCCGCTCCTCATAGGGCTTGTTCTCCAGACCTTTTATCATTTTAGTCGCTCTCCTCTGGACACATTCCAGCTTGTCAATATCTCTCTTGAATTGTGGTGCCCAGAACTGGACACAATATTCCAGATGTGGTCTTTGTGGTCTATATTTTGACTATATTTAGGGCAGAAGCAAATGATAGACTCAATCTGAAGGGCATAGAGAATCCCAGAAACACTTTCAGTGAGGAATGTTTTTGGAGTATATCTTGTTATTGTTGTTGTTGTCGACATCCTTCCCTGAACAAAATCTGGCTACCAGTATTAAAAAAACTCTAAAATTACAACAGCAAAACAGCAGAGAGGAAACAACCAGGCACAGCTTAACACCTCTCAACAGGGGATTTTCCCAGGCTCAGCCAGGCCTTCAAATGCTAATGAAGGTGATCAGTTGAAACATTTACACCTAGCTCCAGCACAGAAGAGCTCCTTGCCCCACCCCAGCCATTCCACAGATATATAAACCCATTGTCCTACTTCCAACAGACCTCACTACCTCTGAGGAAGCTTGCCATAGATGCAGGTGAAACGTCAGGAGAAATGCCTCTAGAACATGGCTCTATAGCCTGAAAAAACCCACAAGAACCTAGTGAATCCAGCCATGAAAGCCTTCGACAATACATCCTTCTCTTTATTTACATCTCACCTTCCTCCCTATAGGGACTCAAGATAGCAAACAACCACATTAGATAGTGAATTCGTGGATAAGGAATCCATACTATATAAGGTTTTTGGTTTTTTTTCGTGTCAGGAGCGACTTGAGGAACTGCAACTACAACAACCCAGTGATTCCGGCCATGAAAGCCTTCGACAATACAGTTAAAATACTCATATATAGGATGGCCATCTCTTGAAGCATCCTACATATAGATGAACATATGCAGTATGGGGAACCCCCCTCCCCAGTGGTGCAGCGGGTTAAACTGCTGAGCTGCTGAACTTGCTGACCGAAAGGCTGGTGGTTTGAATCCAGGGAGTGGTGTGAGCTCCTGCTGTTAGCCCCAGTTTCTGCCAACCTAGCAATTTGAAAACATGCAAATGTGAGTAGATCAATAGGTACTGTTTCGGTGGGAACCATGCAGTCATGCCGGCCACATGACCTAGGAGGCGTCTATGGACAACACAGGCTCTTCGGCTTAGAAATGGAGATGAGCATCAACCTCCAGAGTCAGACATGACTAGACGTGGTTACCAAAAGGTTGGCAATTCGAATCAGGGGAGCAGGGTTGAGCTCCCGCTGTTAGCCCCAGCTACTGCCAACCTAGCAATTCGCAAACATGCAAATGTGAGTAGATCAATAGGTACTGTTTCGGCAGGAAGGTAACCATGCAGCCATGCCATCCACATGACCTAGGAAGCGTCTACGGACAACACAGGCTCTTCAGCTTAGAAATGGAGATGAGCACCAACCTCCAGAGTAAGAAATGACTAGACGTGGTTACCGAAACATTGGCAGTTCAAATCCAGGGAGCAGGGTTGAGCTCTCAGCCCCAGCTTCTGCCAGCCTAGTAGTTTGAAAACATGCAAATGTAAGTAGATCAATAGGTACAGCCTCGGTCGGAAGGTAACAGCACTCCATGCAGTCATGCTGGCCACATGACCTTGGAGGTGTCTATGGAAAACGCTGGCTCTTCAGCTTAGAAATGGAGATGAGCCCCAACTCCCAGAGTCAGACATGACGAGGCTTACTTACCCAAAGGTTGGCAGTTTGAGTCAGGGGAGCAGGGTTGAGCTCCCTCTGTTAGCCCCAGCTTCTGTCAATCTAGCAGTTAGAAAACATCCAAATGTTAGTAAATCAATAGGTACAGCTTTGGTGGGAAGATAATGGCACTCCATGCAGTCATGCTGGCTACATGACCTTGGAGGTGTCTATGGACAACGCCGGCTCTTCAGCTTAGAAATGGAGATGAGCACCAACTCCCAAAGTCAGACATGACTAGGCTTGCTTACCAAAAGGTTGGCAGTTTGAATCAGGGGAGCAGGGTTGAGCTCCCTCTGTTAGCCCCAGCTTCTGTCAATCTAACAGTTAGAAAACATCCAAATGTTAGTAAATCAATAGGTACAGCTTCGGTGGGAAGCTAATGGCACTCCATGCAGTCATGCTGGCCACATGACCATGGAGGCGTCTACAGACAACACCGGCTCTTCGACTTAGAAATAGAGATGAACACCAACCCCCAGAGTCGGACATGACTAGACTTAATGCCAAGGGGAAACCTTTACCTTTATCCTTGTGCCGGCAGGACTGAAGACCAACAGGTCAGAGGTTTGAATCCGCGGATGAGCTATATGGCCATGTTCTAGAGGCTCTGGGGGTTGGTGCTCATCTCCATTTCTAAGTTGAAGAGCCGGCATTGTCTGTAGACGCCTCCAAGGTCATGTGGCCAACATGACTGCATGGAGCGACGTTACCTTCCCACCGAAGCGGTACCTATTAATCTACTTACATTTGCATGTTTTCGAACTACTAGCTTGGCAGAACTTGGGTTTCTGCCCCAGCTTCTGGTTGTTGTAGGTTTTTTTCAGGCTGTATGGCCATGTTCTAGCGGCATTCTCTCCTGACGTTTCGCCTGCATCTATGGCAAGCATCCTCAGAGGTAGTGAGGTGAGGTCTACCTCTGAGGATGCTTGCCATAGATGCAGGCTATATGGCCATGTTCTAGAGGCATTCTCTCCTGACGTTTCGCCTGCATCTATGGCAAGCATCCTCAGAGGTAGTGAGGAGAGGTCTACCTCTGAGGATGCTTGCCATAGATGCAGGCTATATGGCCATGTTCTAGAAGCATTCTCTCCTGACGTTTCGCCTGCATCTATGGCAAGCATCCTCAGAGGTAGTGAGGTGAGGTCTACCTCTGAGGATGCTTGCCATAGATGCAGGCTGTATGGCCATGTTCTAGAGGCATTCTCTCCTGACGTTTCACCTGCATCTATGGCAAGCATCCTCAGAGGTAGTGAGGTGAGGTCTACATCTGAGGATGCTTGCCATAGATGCAGGCAAAACGTCAGGAGAGAATGCCTCTAGAACATGGCCATATAGCCCGAAAAAACCTACAACAACCCAGTATTTTAACTCTTTCTTTCCTTGCTCTGAAGCAGAAAGAGTGCCAATAGCAGTTTCAGGGCATCATTTTAGGCTTTTTAATAGGAATCCCGAGACAGACAGGGAGGGCCCAATTCTCCTTTTTCCATCCCACCCCCAGGTCCTGAAATTTCCCCCACGGCTGCTATTTACATAACAAAGCCTCGGCGCGTTAATTGCATTTGCACAATTAACATCGTGTCAGATTTTGGCCTCTAGACTTAACATCTGCGCAGCTCCCGAGCTCCAAAACACGCCGAAACCATTAGGGAAGGCGCGGCCCTTTCCCTAAGCGGAAAACCCTAAGCCATTTGGACAGGAAAAGAATGGGGAAGAAAAGGACGAATAGGTTAGCAGGAGACGCGCGGCAATGATGAATGCCACCGTCCCCTTCACCAAAAGCGACGGGCATTTTATTTGATTAAGGGCGGGCACTAATCCAGCGTGATTGCGGTTATTAATGACAATCAGCTTCCCCCAGCAGGACACCGGCGGTGCCAGATCCGTATTCTCTCCCTCGTTCCCTCTCGTACGGAGATGGATGTCTCCTCCCCAACTCACATCCCTTGGCTTCATCCTGGGAATCCGCGTCCTTGCAAACAAAGCCGGTGATAGATGCCCTTTTGCCTGGGCATCGTTTATATCTCTTGATTGCACCTTATCAGTCCTCCTTTGCGGCTAACCTTGACAAAGAGATGCCTGGAAAGAGGCACCCGCAGTCCACCCCAAACCTACCGAAATTTGGTTTTCTCATTCGTATCTCCAAACAGGATCATAGAATTATAGGGTCTCTTCTAGCCCTATAAGATAAATAGATAGATAGTAAAAAAGGTAAAGGTTTTCCTCTGACATTAAGTCCAGTCGTGTCTGACTCTGGAGGTTGGTGCTCATCTCCAATTCTAAGCAGAAAAGCCAGCGTTGTCCATAGACACCTCCAAAGTCGTGTGGCCAGCATGACTGCATAGAGAACCGTTACTTTCCTGCCTGAGCAGTACTTATTGATCTACTCACAGTTCCATGTTTTCAAACTACTAGGTTGCAAGAAGCTGGATTCGAACCTGCAACCCTGCATAGAGTGCCGTTACCTTCCCGCCTGAACGGTACCTATTGATCTACTCACATTTCCATGTTTTTGAACTGCTAGGTTGGCAGAAGATGGGGCTAACAGCGGGAGCTCACTCTATTCCCCGGATTCAAACCTGCAACCCTGCATGGAGTGCCGTTACCTTCCCGCCTGAGCGGTTCCTATTGATCTACTTACATTTCCATGTTTTAGAACTGCTAGGTTGGCGGAAGCTGGGGCTAACAGTGGGAGCTCACTCTATTCCCTGGATTTGAACCTGCAACCCTGTATGGAGTGCCGTTACCTTCCCGCCTGAGTGGTACCTATTGATCTACTCACATTTCCATGTTTTTGAACTGCTAGGTTGACAGAAGCTGGGGCTAACAGCGGGAGCTCACTCTATTTCCCAGATTCAAACCTGCAACCCTGCATTGGATGCCGTTACTTTCCCGCCTGAGCTGTACCTATTGAACTACTCACATTTACATGTTTTTGAACTGCTAGCTTGGCAGAAGCAGGGGCTAACAGCGAGAGCTCACTCTATTCCCCGGATTCGAACCTGCAACCCGGCATTGGATGCCGTTACCTTCCCGCCTGAACGGTACCTATTGATCTACTCACATTTCCATGTTTTCGAACTCCTAAGTTGGCAGAAGCTGGGGCTAACAGCGGAAGCTCATTCCACTCCCTGGATTCGAACCTGCAGCCTATCAGTCGACAATTCAACTCCCTTCTGCCATGCAGGAAGACACAATCCGAGCTCTCCTGACAGATGACTTCCATCGGTCCAGACACTATACTCCTATTATATAGTACATGCACTATTCCAGGTGAAGAGCCCCTGATGGCGCAATGGGTTAAACCCTTGTGCCGGCAGGTCAGAAGTTTGAATCCAGGGAGAGTGGGCTGAGCTCCCTCTGTCAGCTCCAGCTCCCCATTTATTTTATTTTATTTTATTTTATTTACAACATTTCTACCCCCGAGGGGGGACTCAGAGCGGCTAACACTGGCAACGATTCGATGCTGCAATATCACACCAAAAAAAAACTATAAATACATAATAGATTAAAACAATAACGTTAATTATACAGTCATAAAGCTGTTTCCAATTATCATAACAATCATCATATGGTCCAGTTCGACGTCCAAAGTGTCGTTGTGCCTGCTAGCCAAAAGCCTGGTTCCAAAGCCGACCGACAGGTCGGAGATTCGAATCTGAGGAGAGCACAGATGAGCTCCCTCTGTCAGCTCCAGCTCACCATGCGGGGACATGAGAGAAGCCTCCCACAGGATGGTAAAACACCAAACATCTAGGCATCCCCTGGGCAACGTCCTTGCAAACAGCCAATTCTCTCACACCAGAGCTGACCATGCGTGGACATGAGAGAAGCCTCCCACAGGATGGTAAAACATCAAACATTTGGGCATCCCCTGGGCAACGTCCTTGCAGACAGCCAATTCTCTCACACCAGAAGCGATTTGCAGTTTCTCAAGTCATTCCTGACACGAAAAAAAAAACCCATTCCAGGTGAATTCTGACCAAAGCAGAACAGAGTGGGACTATGACTTCCCTCGATCTAGACACGAGACTCCCAATGCAGTATATAGCACAGTATATTGCAGTATACAGTATTGTGGATGCAGCTGTGGGTCTATAGATCCCGTGCCGAAACGTTCGAAGGGGGAAGGAACAGCCATAATTCTAATAAAAGGATAGCGCGTCAGAAAGCCATCAGTGCCGGTGGGTGAGGAAATCCGTTTTCTGTACGGTTTCGCTCATCGGAGATTGGGGCGAAGAAGCAGCAGGGGGAGCGAACGGCTGCTGCGCGGACCCCCGCTGCGGCTGTGCCCTCGCTTGAGTTATGAGATCATTTGCCAACCTGTAGGATCCATAAATCCACTCTCCCGCTTGGCCCATTACGCGGGGCTCCGGTGATGGTGCGCCGATTGTGTCACGCTCGCTTCTCGGGCTTCCCGCCCCTCGCGCCTTCGGAGCAAATCGCTGAGGCCGAAATTTTCAATTACGGAGGAGAAATAATTACTGGCAAGGAAAGAACGGGAAAGCGGGGTAACAGAGTGCTTCCGGAGAAGCTCAGAAACGAACGACCCATCTGTCTGATCGGCCATGAAGGGGGTGCCCCTAGAAATGCTAAACCGCGGATCCCGAATCACATCCTGATCGCTGTCCAAGATGCTTGGTAATCGCATCATTGCAGGGAGAGAACATTTTGCTGGCACATAGAATCTCAGAATCAAAGAGTTGGAAGATACCTCATGGGCCATCCAGTCCAACCCCCTGCCAAGAAGCAGGAATATTGCATTCAAATCACCCCTGACAGATGGCCATCCAGCCTCTGTTTAAAAGCTTCCAAAGAAGGAGCCTCCACCACACTCAGGGGCAGAGAGTTCCACTGCTGAATGGCTCTCACAGTCAGGAAGTCCTTCCTCATGTTCAGATGGAATCTCCTTTCTTGTAGTTTGAAGCCACTGTTCTGCGTCCTAGTCTCCAGGGAAGCAGAAAACAAGCTTGCTCCCTCCTCCCTGTGGCTTCCTCTCACATATTTATACATGGCTATCATATCTCCTCTCAACCTTCTCTTCTTCAGGCTAAACATGCCCAGCTCCTTAAGCTGCTCCTCATAGGGCTTGTTCTCCAGACCCTTGATCATTTTAGTCACCCTCCTCTGGACACATTCCAGCTTGTCAATATCTCTCTTGAATTGTGGTGCCCAGAATTGCACACAATATCCCAGGTGTGGTCTAGTCAAAGCGGAATAGAGGGGTAGCATGACTTCCCTGGATCTAGACACTATGCTCCTATTGATGCAGGCCAAAATCCCATTGTCTCTTTTTGCCGCCACATCACATTGTTGGCTTATGTTTAACTTGTTGTCCACGGGGACTCCAAGATCTTTTTCACACGTACTGCTCTCGAGCCAGGCATTGTCCCCCATTCTGTATCTTTGCATTTTGTTTTTTCTGCCTAAGTGGAGTATCTTGCATTTGTCCCTGTTGAAGTTCATTTTGTTAGTTTTGGCCATTCATCTCTCTAATCTGTCAAGATCGTTTTGAATTCTGCTCCTGTCCTCTGGACTATTGGCTATCCCTCCCAATTTGGTGTCGTCTGCAAACTTGATGATCCTGCCTTCTAGCCCTTCATCTAAATCATTAATAAAGATGTTGAACAGGACATTCGTTGAGGCAAAAAGGAATATTGTTTACCATAGACTGGGTAAACTGCAACCCGTGACCAATTTGGTGGCCTTGGTATACTTTTTATTGGGGGGTTGCTACAATGAAGCAGGGGGAATCTAGCCGGAGAAAGAAAAAGTCTCTGTTATTGAAGCTGCTGCTGGAGTCACAGTCCCCTTCTCATCTTGAAAGTCTATGCTCCCAGGAACTGCGGAACTCCCTGCTGCGTAGTCAGATCAGTTTGAAGGTAGGGGGCTGCGAGCTCGTCCTCAAAACCTGTTTCAAGGTCCCCAGCCCAATTTTTGTCCTCGAAACACACAGAAATGATCAAAGGTCTGGAGAACAAGCCCTATGAGGAGCGGCTTAAGGAGCTGGGCATGTTTAGCCTGAAGAAGAGAAGGCTGAGAGGAGATATGATAGCCATGAATAAATATGTGAGAGGAAGCCACAGGGAGGAGGGAGCAAGCTTGTTTTCTGCTTCCTTGGAGACTAGGACGTGGAACAATGGCTTCAAACTACAAGAGAGGAGATTCCATCTGAACATGAGGAAGAACTTCCTGACTGTGAGAGCCGTTCAGCAGTGGAACTCTCTGCCCCGGAGTTTGGTGGAGGCTCCTTCTTTGGAAGCTTTTAAACAGGGGCTGGATGGCCATCTGTCAGGGGTGCTTTGAATGCAATATTCCTGCTTCTTGGCAGGGGGTTGGACTGGATGGCCCATGAGGTCTCTTCCAACTCTTTGATTCTATGATTCTATGACCCCAAATGTATACAAGCACATGATCATACAAGAGGACCCCATAGCTGCAATTTGGCAATGATCTCTCTAGGAATTCATTAGGTCTTCTGGACAATCCTATAGTGTACTTCCACCTTAAGTAACCACAGAGTTGCATTGGAGGACCGAACAAATTCCTAGAGAAAAAAAAAACTAGGAATCTCTAAATCCTCCAGTGCAACTGACTAGGCTTTCTCAACATTCAAGAAAGACATATTTGGTCCATTTTCCATCTGTTTCTGAATATATTTCCTCATACCCATAGAAAGAATGGGGAATCGCTTCCAGGTTGTTGGCTGCATTCAATTCCAGAGAAGCTCTCATTGGTGGGATTCTGATGGTAGGCGGGGTCAAACGCAAAGCTGGGTTTCCCATCTTATAAATAGATAAGGACCACCATCGCCAGGCCCGCCCACCCCTTCCTCCCTGCAACTAAATCAGAAGGAACCTCCTCCTCCTCCCTCCCCGCTGTCCTCCCCACCTCCAAATGATAATTTATGACCCCCCTGACCCACTCCTCCTTCTAAATCAAACCGATCAATAGAGGAACCAGACAATCCTTTTAAGACAGCAGGCTCATCTGTTCCCGTTTTCCAGCTAATGATTCCCTGGCCTTCTCAGCAGCCACTCGCTTGGCCGAGATTGCTGGGGGGAATGGGAGGGGGAAAGGGATGGAGGGAGAGTAGGGGGAAACGGGAAAGAGGGGAAGGAACCACCAAGAGAGAGGAACACAGGCATTTCCATCCCCCCATCACTATGGGGCTGAGCAGGGACTGCAGAGATGTCAACAGAACAGCAAACAACAACACAGGCCCTCCATCATCTCCATCATGATGAGGTTCCCCAATCTTTCCACTATCATCAGCTCCCCCTTTATTTCAACATCCATCGGCTCCAGCACCATGAGCTCCCTTATCTTTAGCACCATCATCAGATCCTTCTTTATTTCTATGATCATTAGGTCCCCCACCATCTCCACTACCAACGGCTTTCCCATCATCTCCCACATCAGGTCCCCCATCATCTCCTCCACCACCACCACCATCAGGTCCCCCATAATTTTCATCACAATCGTGTCCCCCACCATCGGGTCCTCCATCATCTACATCACCACTGGGTCCCCCATTCTCAGGTCCCTCATAATCTCCATTACCATTGGGTCCCCCATTAGTGGCTCCCTCCATCATCTCCACCACTACCGGGTCTCCCAGCATCTCAATCACAATTGGGTCCCCCACAATCGGGTCCCTCATCATCTCCATCACTATTGGTTCCCCCATTATTGGGTCCACCCATCATTCCACCACCACCACTGGGTCCCCCATCATCTCCATCACCATTGGATCCCACACCATCGGATCCTACATCATCTCCACCACCGAGTTCCCCATCATCTACATCACCACTGGGTCCCCCATGATCGGGTCCCCCATCATCAGGTTCTCATCATCTCCATCACCATCAGTCCCCCATTACTGGGTCCCCCATGATCTCCACCACCACTGGTCCCCCATCATCTCCATAACCATCAGTTCCCCCATTGTTGGGTCCCCCCATGATCTCCACCACCACCCTATCATCTCCACCCCCATTGGATCCCTCACCATTGGATCCCCCATCATCTCCACCACCGAATCCCCCATCATCTACATCACCACTGGGCCCCCCGTGATAGGGTCCCCCATCATCAGGTCCTCATCATCTCCATCACCATCAGTCCCTCATTACTGGGTTCCCCATCATCTCGATCACCATCGGTTCTCCCACAATCGGGTTCCCCATTATCTCCATAACCATCGGTCTCCCCATTACAGGGCCCCCATCCTCTCCACCACCACTAGGTCCCCCATATCCACACACCCCCACCACCACCACCACCAGGACACCCATCATCTCCATCACCATTGGGTCCCCCATCATTTCCATCACCATTGGGTCATCCATCAACACATCCCCTATCATCTTCATCACCATTGGGTCCCCCATTATTGGTTTCCCCCATCATCTCCACCACCACTGGGTCCCTCATCATAACAGGTCTCCCATCATCTTCATCACCACTGGATCTCCCACCATTGGGTCCCCCATCATCATCACCATCAGGTCCCACATTATCAAGTCCCCCATCATTTCCACCACCATGGGGTCCCCCATCATCTCCATCACCATCATGTCCCTCATCATCCTCCAAGATCCATTGACAACGTTCTTCTGACTGCAAACGACTCTTGCTGGACAGTGACTCTAGTCTGATCGTACATTTAATTTTTTGAAAACAGCAAAACCATCTTCAGTCTGATGAACTGACAATTCAGGTAGAGCTCTACACCTGGATGCCTTCATTTTCAGAGCCGATGGCATTGTCGTTCCACATTTTCATGGACCAGGATACGGCGCTTGAAAACCCATTTATCTCCGGGGAGCGCTTTTGTGCTTGTTTGTCACTTTCTTGAAAGGTTATAGGTATCTACGTTCCTTCCGTATGTCAGCTAAAAGAGCTTGTTAAAGGCAAAGGAAGATGGCCGCGGATTTGAAGGCAGAGTACATAAAAGGTACGGGGACAAAGGAGGAAAATATATCTCTGTGTATATTTAGCACATCTGGGTTGCCATCTGCTTTCCTGGCATCAGGTCTACCAAAAGAGAAAGCATGATCCACAAGCCTTTTGCTTTCCCATACAACCTTCTCTGCCAAAGAGGACCAACCATGTGCATCTCCCAGGATCCCATTGCACTGAGCTATGGCAGTGAAAGTGGTGTCAAACAGCATTAATTCCACAGTGTGGATGCACTCTCGGTTGCTAAATTCCCAGCTCAAGATAATCCAGCTCCTTGTCCCTACGTTGCTCCCGCTGCAGAAGGCTCCCCTCCGCCATCTGTACGCCGGCATCATTTGCTCAGTAATTGCATGTCGCCTTGTGATTTAAAAGCCGGGCGGCAGATTGCTCCTTTGCTTAAATATAGAAATGCCCTACAACAGGTTAAGAAGGGAAAGCAAGCCTTCTGCGGCTGCAACATGCGTGAAATGGCAGGTTGCATATTGCACACTCCTCCAGTCCTTCCGTGCAGGCGAGGAGACGTGTGCTTTCAAATCCCAGATTAAATCTTAAAGCAAAAAAAAAGGAGGGCAAATTCTATATCCGGGGCCGTTCATATGGTCCTCGGCTCCTCCAGAATATCTGGATTTCCCTTCTTGTCCTCCCCCAGAAGCCTATGGAAGACACCATTTCCTATTTAAACACATTGCGCTGTTACGTTTCTGACTTGCAAAATCCTGGGATTTATATTTTAAGGATAGAATCATAGAATCATAGAGTTGGAAGAGACCTCGTGGGCCATCCAGTCCAACCTCATTCTGCCAAGAAGCAGGACAATCGCATTCAAAGCCCCCCCAATAGATGGCCATACAGCCTCTGCTTAAACACCGCCAAAGAGGGAGCATCCGCCACACTTCGGGGCAGAGAGTTCCACTACTGAACAGCTCTCACAGTCAGAAAGTTCTTCCTAATGTTCGGGTGGAATCTCCTTTCTTGTAGTTTGAAGCCCTTGCTCTGCGTCCTAGTCTCCAGGGCAGCAAAAAACAAGCTTGCTCCCTCCTCCCTATAACTTCCCCTCACATATTTATACAGGGAGTGTCTAGAACACTCGGCCACTGATCTTCAAACTACACATCCTAGGATTCCTTGGCTTTTTTCAACATCTTTAGGAAATCAATGCATATTGGGGTAGGTCTCAAAGGCAGAAAATCGGTCCAGCATTGCCATTCACTATCCATGTTTTAGAATGCATCTATACCAGTGTATTGTCGAAGACTTTCATGGCCGGAATCACTGGGTTGTTGTAGGTTTTTTCGGGCTATATGGCCATGGTCTAGAGGCATTCTCTCCTGATGTTTCACCTGCATCTATGGCAAGCATCCTCAGAGGTAGTGAGGATCCTCACTACCTCTGAGGATGCTTGCCATAAATGCAGGCGAAACGTCAGGAGAGAATCCCTCTAGACCATGGCCATATAGCCCAAAAAAACCTACAACAACCCATCTATACCAGGCATGGGTAAACTTCGGCCCTCCGGGTATTGTGGACTTCAACTCTCAAAATTCCTAACAGCCTCAGGCCCCTCCTTGAAAAGCACATGTCTGTGTTTTAGATGGAAATCAGATGGTTTTCCCTGCAAAAGGCAGTAAGAGCACCTAAATCTCCAGAGAGCTTCCCTGCAACTATTTCAAAGCTCCCTGCTTGAGCAGTGATGGCACGATCGTTAGTGTAGAAGAAACTCTCTGTCCATTCTGTAATTTAGGCACAAGTCAGTCAAGGTGGTCCCAGTGGTGATCGGCACACTGGGTGCAGTGCATAAAGACCTTGGCCTGCACTTAAACACAATCGGCACTGACAAAATTACCATCTGCTAGCTGCAAAAGACCACCTTACTGGGATCTGCACGCATTATACGCCGATATATCACACAGTCCTAGACACTTGGGAAGTGTCTGACGTGTGATCCAAGACAACAGCCAGCAGAGTGATCTTGTCTGCTATGGAGTCATCTTGTTGTGTTTCAAAAATATTATTGTTGTTGTTGTTGTTGTTGTTGTTGTTGTTGTTATTATTATTATTATTATTATTATTATGTCGATGACTGATCCCAAATGTAGACTCTGCAAGGAAGCAGATGAAACAATAGATCACATCCTCAAGTGCTGCAGGAAGATCTTACAGACAGACTACAAGCAGAGGCATAACACCATTGCTCAGATGATTCATTGGAACCTATGCCACAAATACTGCCTGCGACAAAGAACTGGTGGGATCACAAACCTGAAAAAGTTACAGAAAATGAACATGTCAATCTACTCTGGGTCTTCCGAATTCAGACAGACAGAGTTTTCGAACACAAGACTCCTGACCTCACGATCGTGTTACAAAACAAAGTATGGGTTGCCCATGTCGCAATCCCAGGTGACAGCAGGATTGAAGAGAAACAACTGGAAAAGCTGACATGATATGAGGATTTAAAGATCGAACTGCAAAGATCCTAACAGTTGGTAAACTAGCTGGGATTTCTGGGAGTTGTAGGCCAAAAACATCTGGGGACCCCAGGTTGAGAACCACTGCAATAGAGTTTGTTTATCCATCTCCAATGAACTGCATTCCCTCTATGTATTTTCTAGGTCCTCCAGGACAACTCTGATATTCTTGGGCCAGATGTCCTTCATTCCAAAAGGGTTGCCTATGATCCATGGCTATGTTTCTCCATTTCCAGCTAATTACACTCCCTCTAGGCCAGTGTTTCTCAACCTGGGGGTCAGAACCCCGGGGGGGGGGGGGGTTACAAGGCGGTTTCAGAGGGGTCACCAAAGACCATCAGAAAACACATATTTCTGATGGTCTTAGGAACCCCTTTGGTAGAGGAGGCTGAAGATCTCTCCGCCTGTCCTTCTCTTCCTTTTTGGAAACAGATGGTAAATCTAGGTTCTTGTGGGGGGTTTTTTGGGCTATAGGGCCATGTTCTAGAGGCATTTCTCCTGACGTTTCGCCTGCATCTATGGCAAGCATCCTCAGAGGTAGTGAGGTCTGTTGGAATTAGGACAATGGGTTTATATATCTGTGGAATGGCTGGGGTGGGGCAAAGAGCTCTTCTCTCCTGGAGCTAGGTGTGGTAAATCCTCCCATCAAAAGCCCTCCTCCTGCTGTGATTGGCCATCCTCTCAGCAAGGGGAGGGCTGTTGCTGAGACTGCAAGTGGGGAGGGGAGAGCAGGCGTGCTCAGCACATGGCAGTGTGGTGTGCATCTGCGGACGAGGGAGAGCGTGCAAGGCTGGAGGGAGGCTCGCATCACTGAGTCCCTTCAAGGCATAGGGGTTCTGTAATGGGAAGTGTGGCCCAATAATATTGTGGGATTCAAGGGTTTTTTTCAATGTAGGTGAACTATAAATCCCAGCAACTACAACTCCCAAATGTCAAGCTCTATTTTCCCCAAACTCCACCAGTGCTCACATTCGGGCATATTGAGTATTCGTACCAAGTTTGATCCAGATCTATAATTGTTTGAGTCCACAATGCTCTCTGGATGTAGGGGGACTACAACTCCTAAACTCAAGGTCCACCAAACCTTTCCAGTATTTTCTGTTGATCACAAGAGTTCTGTGTGCCAAGATTGGTTCAATTCCATCATTGGTGGAGTTCAGAATGCTCTTTGATTGTAGGTGAACTATAAATCCCAGCAACTACAACTCCCAAATGACAAAATCAATCCACCCAACTCCACCAGTATTCAAATTCGGCATATCGCATATTTGGGCCAATTTTGGTCCAGTGAATGAAAATACATCCTCCATATCAGATATTTACATGATGATTTCTAACAGTTGCAAAATTACAGTTATGAAGTAGCAACGAAAATAATGTTATGGTTGGGGGTCACCACAACACGAGAAACTGTATTAAGGGGTCGCGGCATTGAAAAACACTGTTCTAGGCATTTTCTAGGTCCTCCAGCACAACTCAATGATATTCTGGGTCCTTCATTCCAATGGGAGATGGCTATTATCTGCAGTTTTGGGCATCCATGCAAAGTCTTGCATCTTCCAGCTTTCCTCCAGAAAGGAGTTGAGAGTGCTATCTCTCTCTCTCTCTCTCTCTCTGTCTTTCCCTCTCTCTCTCTCTCTCCCTGCTCCTTTTAAATGATCGTCATTAAAATCCCGGGGCTTGCCGATTTATATTGCTTTCTGTCTGGCTCAGCCACTGGCAGACAGGAGTGTTTGAAGGAGAGGGAAGGAGGGAGGGAGAGACACTCTGCCGCACACCGAAGGGAAATGAGCCCGGAGAATGGAGAGGAAGAGGGAGCATTTGCGGTAGGCCATTCATCAATCCGCAGTGTCAGCCGTGGCCTTCAGACGGAGGCGCTCCGCCAGCTCTGCCTTTCCAGAAGGAATCCTGGCCTGGCATTCTGGCCCGGATGGAGAGGCATCAAAGGACGAAGGACAGGCGGAGGATACTGACCGCTCCATGGCACCTTTGGACCTCCCGGCCAACTGACCGACCTTTGCGAATCTTGCTGGACCTACTGGGAATTACAGCATAGATATCTGGCCACGGTGGTCCACGCTCTTGTTACATCCCGATTAGATTACTGCAACGCACTCTACGTGGGGTTGCCTTTGAAGACTGCTCGGAAACTCCAACTAGTCCAGCGAGAGGCAGCCAGACTGATCACCGGAGCGTCACACAGGGAGCATGCCACCCCCCTGTTGTGTCAGCTCCACATTGGCTGCCGATCCAGTTCCGAGCACAATTCAAAGTGCTGGTTTTGACCTACAAAACCCTATACGGTTCCGGACCAGTGTATCTGTCCGAACGGATCTCCCTCTACGTCTCACTCCGGAGTCTAAGATCTTCTGGGGAGGCCCTGCTCTCGACCCCGCCTCTATCACAAGTGAGGTTGTCGGGGACGAGGAGCAGGGCCTTCTCGGTGGTGGCCCCCCACCTGTGGAATTAGATCTGCAACATCGCTCCTTTCCTTTAGGAAAAAACTAAAAACATGGATCTGGGACCAGGCATTCGGACAATCAGGCAGATAAAGAAAGAACTTTGACGATAACTAGGAAATGATTAATGGATTAGATCTATGGAACTGAAAGACGAAATGCTGATCACGAGAATAGTTTTATATGATGTTTTATATGATGTGTTATGTACTGGTTGTTTGATTGTTTTAACTGTGATAACTGTTCTTAACTATGGTTTTGTATATTATGTGTAATTTGTATAGGCATCGAATTGTGCCTTTTTTGTAAGCCGCCCTGAGTCCTCCTTCGGGGGTTGAGAAGGACGGGGTAAAAGTACCCGAAATAAAATAAATAAAATAATAGATATCCCACACTGCGCATAATTGCAATCCATAATTGGAATGAAGGACTTCTGGCCCAAGAATGCCGTTGAGTTAAGCCAGAAGACTTATTTTGTCAGACATGGATAAGCAAAGTCGAGGACACTAGCCATCCCTATTGGATGGAAGGACTTCCATCTCAAGAGGACCATCAAGTTGCACCAGAAGATGTAGGAAATGACCTCAGGATGACATATTTTTTTGGATATGAACCTTAACTGTGAATACTACTAACTATGTTGAACACACACAAAAGGTAAGTAGGTCCTCCGTTTCCACAAGGCTGAGGGTCACAAGACCCAGCCAATAGGAGGAAAAAATGAAAATCACAAACCCGCCAATGTGATAACTATGTTTTATGAACTGATGACTAACTAAACTCTTACTAGCTTTCTTTACATTTTCTAGTCTCAACATACGTTGGTTAACCACAGCAGTCCACAAAACTTCAGAAGAAAAATCCCATTAAATTATTGATGGAAAACTTGTGAATAATCAAATTCGCAAAAGTGAAACCCACAAGAGTTAAAGTATACGTGTATCTAATGATCTATCCATCCATTCTTATCTATCTATCTTTCTGTCCTACTATTTCATTTGTATGTCTGTCAGTCTGTCCCCCATTTGATCAATCGATGGATGGATCTATCTATCTACCCTGTTTGAACTATCTACCTACCTATCTATCCATCTATCCATCCACCTACCTCCCCATCTCCCTCCCTCCCTATTTGATCTATCTATCTACCTATCTATCTGTCTGTCTGTCTGTCTGTCTGTCTGTCTGTCTGTCTGTCCGTCCGTCCACCTACCTACCTACCTACCTACCTCCTTTCCTCCCTATTTGATCTATCCATACATCCGTCTATCCATCCTCTTATTTGATCTGTCTGTCCTATTTGATCTACCTACCTACCTAACCTATCTCTCTCCCTTCCTCCTTCCCTCCCAATTGGTTCTATCTATCTATCTATCTATCTATCTATCTATCCATCCATCCATCCATCCATCCACCTACCAACCTACCAAACTACCTATCTTCTTCTCTCCCTATTTGAACTATCTATCCATCCATCCATTCATCCTCCTATTTAATCAATCTATCTATCTATCCCCTATTTGATCTATCTTTCTGTCTGTCCTCCTATATGACCTACCTACCTACCTAATCTATCTCCCTCCCTTCCTCCTTCCCTCCCAATTTGATCGATCCATCCATCCATCCATCCATCCATCCATCCATCCATCTACCTACCTACCTACCTACCTCTTTCCTCCCTATTTGATCCATCTATCAATCCGTCCTCCTACTTGATCTATCTATCTATCTATCTATCTATCTATCTATCTATCTATCTATCCCCCCATTTGATCTATCGTTCTGTCCTATTTGATCTACCTACCTACCTACTTACCTACCTAATCTATCTCCCTCCCTTCTTCCTTCCCTCCCAATTTGATCTATCTATCTATCTATCTATCTATCTATCTATCCATCCATTCAACTACCTACCTACCTACCTATCTCCTTCCTATTTGATCTATATATCCATCAATAAATCCATCCTATTTGATCTATCTATCTATCTATCTATCTATCTATCTATTTATCTATCTCTCTCTCTCTCTCTGACTATCTATCTATCTGACTATCTGCCCCCCTATTTCAGTGGTTCTCAACCTGGGGTCCCCAGATGTTTTGGGCCTACAACTCCTAGAAATCCCAGCCAGTTTACCAGATGTTAGGATTTCTGGGAGTTGTAAGCCAAAAACATCAGGGGACCCCAGGTTGAGAACCACTGCCCTATTTGATCTGTCTATCTATTGTTGAAGGCTTTCATGGCCGGAATCACTGGGTTGTTGTAGGTTTTTGGGGTTGTATGGCCATGTTCTAGAAGCATTCTCTCCTGACGTTTCGCCTGCATCTATGGCAGGCAACCTCAGAGGTTGTGAGGATGCTTGCCCTCACTCCCACCCTCTTTGATCTATCTATCTATCTATCTATCTATCTTATCTATCTATCCTATCTATCTTATCTATCTATCTATCTATCTATCTATCTATCTATCTAATCTATCTCCCTGTTTGATTATCTAGCCCTTATTTGCTCTATCTAATCTATCTATTTATTCCCCTATTTGATCATTCTGTCTGTCTGTCTGTCTGTCTGTCTATCTATCTATCTATCCACCCCCCTGTGTGCCCTATCCACCTATCGTCCTATCCATCCATCTACTGTTGCTTGTAAGAATAGGACCCCTTCCATACTGCCCCTATATCCCAGGATCTGATCCCAGATTATCTCCTTATCCCAGGTTTTCTGGTAGTGGGGATTCATATCATTCAGTTTCAAGCAGATAATCTGGGATCAGACCCTGGGATATAGGGGCAGTGTGGAAGGGGCCCTAGGTTTCCAGCCCTTTGACCATCTTGGCTGCTCTTCTTTAGACCACCTTCCAGTTGGCCAAACCCTTCTTCAACTGGTACCCCAAACCAGTATCCATTGAGGAATGCTGTGTTCGAATCCCCCGTCTCTCAGCCATCCAAAGTCTGGAGAGATCCCAAGAGGCTTTTGCTTCTTCAATTAGGATCCTCATTAGAAGACTAGGGGGGGAAAACCCCGTTCTGTCATCTTGGCACATAGCGCACACAACGTTTTCCTTTGAGAAGAAGAAAAGGGAAATTGGGAGGGGGGGGGGGGTCAAACGAGGAAGCCTGCATCTTTAATGCCGGAGTCAGGTCTGTAGACATTGGGTCTTATTTTGACTTTCATCTCAAAGAGTTCTCTAGGGAATCCATTAAGGCCAATTTAAATCGTCTCTCCGCCCCCACAGCCCTCGCCGGTCTTGGACACGGTTTCGAACAACAGTAAAACAACGTCATTAAAGGAAGCAACCCCGAACTCCCACAAACAAGGATATTAAAGATCTCAATTTAATTCCGAGTCAGAGAAATGACAGCAACACTGGATAAACCAGGCTTCACGCCATGAAATAAAGAAAGGTGCAAAACAAGGTTTTTTGAGGTCTGCAATGATCCTAGTGTCCACAGCATCTTATAGTTGGGAGGGACCCCAAAGGCCATCTAGACTAGCAACCTCTTATAGAATCATAGAGTTGAAAGAGAACTCATGGGCCATCCAGTCCAACCCCATTCTGCCAAGAAGCAGGAAATTTGCATTCAAAGCACCCCCAACAGATGGCCATCCAGCTTCTGTTTAATAGCCTCCATAGAAGGAACCTCCAATACACGCCGGGGCAGAGAGTTCCACTGCTGAACAGCTCTCACAGTCAGGAAGTTCTTCCTAATGTTCAGATGGAATCTCCTTTCCTAAAGTTTGAAGCCATTGTTCTGTGTTCTAGTCTCCAAGGCAGCAGAAAACAATCTGGTTCCCTCCTCCCTATGACTTCCCCTCACATATTTATGCATGGCTATAATGTCTCCTCTCAGTCTTCTCTTCTGCAGGCTAAACATGTCCAGCTCTTTAAGCCGCTCCTCATAGGGCTTGTTCTCCAGACCCTTGATGTATTACCAGGCTTGGCCTCATGTAAGCCATCCCGAGTTCCCTTTGGGGAGATGGTGGCGGGGTATAAAGATGATGATGATGATGATGATTATTGATCATTTTAGTCACCCTCCTCCTCCTCTTGCGGTGCTATATTCTGTAACAATGGAATTCAACCTCTGTTGAAAGACCTCCAAAGATGGAGAGTCCACCATCCTCGAAGGCAACCAATAAACCAATAAAGTTGGAAAGCACTCCAAAGCCGATCCAGCCCAACGCCATTTTGCCATTCAGAAAGACACAGCTAAATTATTCTGACGAGATGCCGCAACCCACAATGCGTTTCCAAAGATCTTTTCCAGGTAGATCCATATCTTGTCTTTTATCCTGTGACCAATGGATCTCCTCTTACACTCATTCACTTCACTGTTGGTAAAGACACACCCCACTCTCCTGCTCACAAAAAGCTCCTTTGGGCAGGAATCCATGGGGGTCCCCAGAAAGCTCGCTTTTTTCTCACATCGTGTGATGCCGCAGTTGAGAAAGTCAGTGCGGATCTAAGCTGCATCAACAGGAGTATGGTATCGAGTTGGAGGGAAGTCATAGTCCCACTCTCTCTCCAGCTCTGGGCAAAGCCATTTGAGGAGGAGATGGAGAAGATGGAAGTTGTCCAGAGAAGGGCCACCAAAAGGGTCAAAGGTCTGAAAGCCTACGAGGAGTGACTTAGGGAGCTAGGTATGTTTATCTAAGGATGAAAGAAGTCTCAGAGGGAACATGAGAGCCAATATTTGGGATTTTGGGATTTTGACCTGCATCAATAGGGGTCTAGTGCCTAGATCCAGGGAAGTCATGCTACCTTTCTATTCTGTCTTGGTCAGACCACACTTGGAATCACACTGTGTCCAATTCTGGGCACCACAACTGAAGGGCGTTGTTGACTCTAAGCTGGATCTGTCCAGAAGAGGGTGACTCAAAGGATCAAGCGTCTGAAGAACAAGCCCTATGAGGAGAGGCTTAAAGAGTTGGGCATGTTTAGCCTGAAGAACAGAAGGCTGAGAGATATGGTAAGGACCATGTATCACGGAGTGAGGTGAAGTCATAGGGAGGAGGGAGCAAGCTTGTTTTTTACTGCCCTGGAGACTAGGACACAATGGAACAATGGCTCCAAACTAAAGGAAAGGAGATTCCATCTTAACTTGAGGAAGAACTTCCTGACTGTAAGAGCTGTTCAGCAGTGGAACTCTCTGGCCCAGAGTGTGGTGGAGACCTCTTCTTTGAAGGTTTTAAAGCAGAGGTTGGATGGCCATCTGTCAGGGGTGCTTTGAATGTGATTTTCCTGCTTCTTGCAGAATGGGGTTGGACTGGATGGCCCCATGAGGTCTCTTCCAACTCTAGGAGTCTATGATTTGAAAGGATGCCCCATTGATTAAGTAAATGTTTCCCCTTGACATTAAATCTAGTCGGGTCTGACTCTGGTGGGTGGTGCTCATCTCCATTTCTAAACTGAAGAACTGGCATTGTCCGTAGACACCTCCAGGTCATGTGGCTAGTAAGACTACATGGAGTGCCATTACCTTCCCATAGAAGTGGTACCTATTGATCTACGGTACTCAAATTTGCATGTTTTTGAGCTGCTAGGTTGGCAGAAGCTGGGGCTAACAGCAGGAGCTCAACCCGCTCCCTGGATTCGAACTGCCAACCTTTCGGACAGCAAGTTCAGCAGCTCAGCGGTTTAACCCGCTGCGCCACCAGTGGGCCCATTGAGAAAGGAGTAAGCTTATTTTCTGTTGCTCCAGAGATTGGGTCACAATGGATCCATATTGCAGGAGAAGAGATTCCACCTCAACATTAGGAAGAACTTCCTGAAAGATTATTTCAACTATGGAATATGCTCCCCAAGATGCCACTGGAGTCTATTTCTCTGGAGGTTTTTAAGCTGGATGGCCATCTCTCAGGAGGGATCAGATTGCCTTCTTTTTCATGGCAGAATGGGGTTGGACCAGATAGCCCTTGAGGTCTCATAGAATAATAGACCTCATGGGCCATCCAGTCCAACCCCTTTCTCCCAAGAAGCAGGAAAATTGCATTCAAAGCACCCCCGACAGATGGCCATCCAGCCTCTGTTTAAAAGCCTCCAAAGAAGGAGCCTCAACCACACTCCTGGGCAGAGAGTTCCACTGTTGGAAGAGACCTCATGGGCCATCCAGTCCAACCCCATTCTCCTAAGAAGCAGGAAAATTGCATTCAAAGCACCCCCAACAGATGGCCATCCAGCCTCTGTTTAAAAGCCTCCAAAGAAGAAGCCTCAACCACACTCCTGGGCAGAGAGTTCCACTGTTGGAAGAGACCTCACGGGCCATCCAGTCCAACCCCATTCTCCTAAGAAGCAGGAAAATTGCATTCAAAGCACCCCCGACAGATGGCCATCCAGCCTCTGTTTAAAAGCCTCCAAAGAAGGAGCCTCAACCACACTCCTGGGCAGAGAGTTCCACTGTTGGAAGAGACCTCATGGGCCATCCAGTCCAACCCAATTCTGCCAAGAAGCAGGAAAATTGCATTCAAAGCACCCCCGACAGATGACCATCCAGCCTCTGTTTAAAAGCCTCTAAAGAAGGAGCCTCAACCACACTCCTGGGCAGAGAGTTCCACTGCTGAACAGCTCTCACTCTATGTTGGAGTCCCCTTCAGGGTGGAGAAAGGCGTGGTAGAAAGGAAGTAAATTAGAAATATGTCTCTAATACTTTGTGAGAGGAGCAGAGATTCCCCTCCTTTCCTCTCTGTTGCAACCAAGCCAAGAAAGGTCCCTAGGGTGGTCTTTCCCTTGCGCTGCTCCCATTGGAGGGTCTAAAGGGGCGGCTTGCTTATTGGCAGATTGACGAAATGGGAGGAGACTCCACTGGTCATAGGAAAAAGCCAAGGCTGAGTTATCTCCGGTGGGTTCCCAGGTGCGCCGTCATCAGAACAGCAACACCGCACAACAGCCATGTAAAACACCAGGTGCACAGATACAATGCAAAATACAGGATGCTCAACCCCAGGGCAAAGTAGAGGGCGCTCCACGGCGATGCAAAGTGCCCTAGACTTTGCAATGCACAACGACAACACTTGCAAAGGAACATCCCTCTTGGCCTCAAAAGACCAACAGAAGGGAGATGCATTTGTGGAGGGAGAAACAAGATGGGGGCATTCTCCCCCTCCAACTTTTTTATTTACCTCGTTCGGGCATCTTTCAAAATACACATTGCTCTCTGTCCGCGACAACCCCGACATTTTGCAAGATGCCAAACTACAAACCAAAGAGCAAACTCCAAATCCCATCGCATTGAGCTACGGCAGTTCAAGTGTGCCAAACTGCATCCATGCTACATTGCAGAGGCATCTAAGAATTCTTCTAAGCCCAACATGGGGTACATCTATACTGTAGAAATGGCACAGTTTGACACTGCTGTGGATCAATACTATGAGATCCGGTTCGGGGGAGGCGTCATGATTCTTGCGTGAAAGACCTTGCAAAACAATGACTTGAATAACATGGAAGGAGACAAACTTTAAGGACATGCAACCAAACATATCTGGGAAGAAACAAGCCCTCAGTAGTGCAGTGGGTTAAACCCTTGTGCCGGCAGGACTGAAGAGATTTGAATCTGAGGAGAGCACAGATGAGCTCCCTCTGTCAGCTCCAGCTCCCCATGTGGGGACATGAGAGAAGCCTCCCACAAGGATGGTAAAACATCAAAAACATCCAGGTGTCCCCTTGGCAACGTCCTTGCAGACTGCCAATTCTCTCACACCACAAGCCACTTGCAAGAAGTCTCCCACAAAGATGGTAAAATATCAAAACATCCGGGCGTCCCCTGGGCAACGTCCTTGCAGACCGCCAATTCTCTCACACCAGAAGCGACTTGCAAGAAGTCTCCCACAAGGATGGAAAAATGTCAAAAACATCAAGGCATCTCCAGGGCAACGTCATTGCAGACGGCCAATTCTCTCACACCAGAAGCCACTTGCAAGAAGTCGCCCACAAGGATGGTAAAATATCAAAAACATCAGGGCGTCCCCTGGGCAACGTCCTTTCCGACTACCAATTCTCTCACACCAGAAGCGACTTGCAAGAAGTCGCCCACAAGGATGGTAAAATATCAAAAAATCAAGGCATCCCCTGGGCAACGTCCTTGCAGACTGCCAATTATCTCACACCAGAAACCACTTACAAGAAGTCTCCCACAAGGATGGAAAAATATCAAAAACATCAAGGCGTCCCCTGGGCAACGTACTTGCAGACTGCCAATTCCCTCACACCAGAAGCCACTTGCAAGAAGTCTCCCACAAGGATGGTAAAATATCAAAAACATCCGGGCGTCCCCTGGGCAACGTCCTTGCAGACTGCCAATTCTCTCACACCAGAAGCGACTTGCAAGAAGTCTCCCACAAGGATGGAAAAATATCAAAAACATCAAGGCATCCCCTGGGCAACGTCCTTGCAGACCGCCAATTCTCTCACAAACAGAAGCCACTTGCAAGAAGTCTCCCACAAGGATGGAAAAATAACAAAAACATCCAGGCATCCCCTGGGCAACATTCTTGCAGACTGCCAATTCTCTCACACCAGAAGCCACTTGCAAGAAGTCTCCCACAAGGATGGAAAAATATCAAAAACATCAAGGCATCCCAAGGGCAACGTCACTGCAGACTGCCAATTCTCTCACACCAGAAGCGACTTGCAAGAAGTCGCCCACAAGGATGGTAAAATATCAAAAAATCAAGGCATCCCCTGGGCAACGTCCTTGCAGACTGCCAATTCTCTCACACCAGAAGCGACTTGCAAGAAGTCTCCCACAGGGATGGTAAAATATCAAAAACATCCGGGTATCCCCTGGGCAACATCCTTGCAGACGGCCAATTATCTCACACCAGAAGCGACTTGCAGTTTCTCAAGTCGCTCCTAACATGAAAAAAGAAAGCCATGCCCAAGAAATCCAGAAACATTTCCAAGATACAAACAAGTAGGAATTCACTACTGCCAATGACGCCACCCAAAGGCTGAAGGCAACTGACCCTTGCTTGCCTCCTGTTGGGATCAGAGTAGCACAGAAGTCATACGCAAGGAGAGGAAGCCAAGGAAAGGGTTGGAACGGAAGAGATGTCAAAAGCATCGGAAAGGAGCATCCGAAAGGAGCATTCGAAAAGGGCAACCAATAGAGATATCCAAAAGGAACAACCCAAAGAAGCACCCAAAAAGAAGCACCCAAAAGGAGCATTCGAAAGAGAAAAACGTTTCCATCATACCTGTGCAATGGTCCTTGTCCGTCTCTCGCTATCGCTCTGCCTTTCTCTCTCCTGGCTCTGGTTTCCTCTCCTTCCTTCTTTCCAAGGCGGATGGGTCACCGATTTAGATCCTTTGGGAAAGGAGGGTGGGGTGGGATCGTGTGGGGTGGGGAGGGGGAAATAATAGAAAATATATATAAATAGGCATACAGCACAGTCCTTCCTTCCACGCTCTTTCTTCCTTCCTTCCTTTCCTCTCTTTCTCAGCCTGCCTTTGGAGCGCCTTCAGTAGCCATTATTCATGGACCACTTGGGGATAGGAGGCAATTAGGAATAGTCCTCCCGCAGCAGCGGCAGCAGCATCCAGTCTGAAAATTTAATGCCAGCGGAAAGATATGTGTGTGCGCGCGCGAGTGAGTGTGCAAATGTGTGGCAAAGGCTTTTTGGTTGGCCACAGGCTGGAAATGGGAGACGAAGGATACGGAGGAGGGAGGGGTTTCGGGGTCCTTCCCCCCCCCCTTTCCTCTCCGGCGACGCTATAAAGACATCAAGATGTCCAAAGAGATGGAGGGACCGGTGGTGGCAACGGAGGGGGGGGAAAACGGCACCACGACTGCCAGCATCCCTCCTCTCCTCTTTCTCTCTCGTTCCCTCGCTCTTTTTGTGTGTGTGTATGTCGTTGAGTGGGTGGCAGCCGTGTGCCGATGATGGTGTTTGTGCCAGGAATAGCAATCAGAGGGGGAAAAGCCCACGCCATCGTAGCCGAGAAAAGCTGCAGACTTCAATAAATAATATTTTAATATATTTTAGAATAAAAGCCAAGGAGGAAGGGAGAGATCACCACGATCGTTGGATTTTTTTTCCCTTAAAAAACCAATTATTGTTTGGAAATATTAAGAAGTTAGTCCAAGATCCCCGGAAATAACACAAAAAAGGTCATTTAGAAAATTATATATATATATATCTCTCACTAAAACTAAGCAGCTATCTAACTAGCCGCCACGACACACTATAAAACATACTAACGCACATTAACAGAAGCATTGCTTAAAGAAGAGGAATATAACAGGAAGAAGGGGATGATGAATAACAATAATAGTTGTGATAACAACAACAAAGCATTGAAAGAGCGGAAGAGAGGTGGAGTATCATACAAAGAAGAGGATTATAAGCAATGATAATAATAAGCGTAGAAAAAGCAGAAAAGTAGAGGAAAATAATATGAGGATAATAATAATAATAATAATAATAATAATAATAATAATAATAATAATACAAAGCATTGAAAGAGAAGAGAGGAGGAATATAATGTAAAGAGGATGATAATGATGATGACGATGATGATGATACAAAGAACAAAAAGAGCGGAAGAGAGGAGGAAGATAATGTGAAGAGGATGATGAGACTATGAGGATGATGAAACAAAGAACAGAAAGAGCGGAAGAGAGGAGGAAGATAATGTGAAGAGGATGATGAGATTATGAGGATGATGAAACAAAGAACAGAAAGAGCGGAAGAGAGGAGGAAGATAATGTGAAGAGGATGATGAGACTATGAGGATGATGATACAAAGAACAGAAACAGCGGAAGAGAGGAGGAAGATAATGTGAAGAGGATGATGAGACTACAAGGATGATGATACAAAGTATAGAAAGAGAAGAAGAAAGGAGGAATTTAATGGGAAGAGGATGAAGAGACGACAACAACGATGATGATGATACAAAGAGCAGAAGAGAGGAGGAAGATAATGTGAAGAGGATGATGAGACGACAACGATGATGATGATACAAAGAACAGAAGGAGCAGAAGAGAGGAGAAATATAATGTGAAGAGGATGATGAGATGACGACGACGACGATACAAAGAACAGAAAGAGCGGAAAAGAGGAAGAATGAAGAGAGGAGGATGATAATGTGAAGAAGATGATGAGACTACGTAGATGACGATACAAAGCATAGAAAGAGAAGAAGAGAGGAGGAATATAATTTGAAGAGGATGATGAGACTACGAGGATGATTATACAAAGCATAGAAAGAGAAGAAGAAAGGAGGTATATAATGTGAAGAGGAGGAGGATGATAATACAAAGCACAGAAAGAGCAGAAGAGAGGAGGAATATAATGTGAAGAGGATGATGAGACAACGATGACGGCAATGATACGAAGAACAGAAAGAGCGGAAGAGAGGAGGAATATAATGTGAAGAGGAGGATGACGATACAAAGCATAGAAGAGAAGAAGAGAGAAGGAATATAATGTGAAGAGGAGGATGTTGTTGATGATGATAATAATGATAATAGTACAAAGCATAGAAAGAGAAGAAGAGAGGGGGAATATAATGTGGATGATGATAATGATACAAAGCATAGAAATAGCAGAAGAGAGGAGGAATATAATGTGAAGAGGATGATGAGATGACAATGACGATTATGATAATGATGATACAAAGCATAGAAAGAGCAGAAGAGAGGAGGAATATAATGTGAAGAGGATGATGAGATGAAGATGGTGGTGATGATGGTGATGATACAAAACATAGAAAGAGAAGAAGAGAGAAGGAATATAATGTGAAGAGGATGATTATAATGATGTTGGTAATGATAATAGTACAAAGCATAGAAAGAGAAGAAGAGAGGAAGAATATAATGTGAACAGGACGATGAGATGACAACAACGATGATGATGATACAAAGCATAGAAAGAGCAGAAGAGAGGAGGAATATAATGTGAAGAGGATGATGATAATGATGATAGAAAGCATAGAAATAGCAGAAGAGAGGAAGAATATAATGTGAAGAGGATGATGAGATGACAGCGACGATGATGATGATGATACAAAACATAGAAAGAGCAGAAGAGAGGAGGAATATGTGAAGAGGATGATGATGATAATAATAATGATAATAGTACAAAGCATAGAAAGAGCAGAAGAGAGGAAGAATATAATGTGATGAGGATGATGAGATGACAACGACGATGATGATGTTGATACAAAGCATAGAAAGAGCAGAAGAGAGGAGGAATATAAAGTGAAGAGGATGATGAGATGAAGATGGTGGTGATGATGATACAAAGCATAGAAAGAGCAGAAAGAAGTCTTTCTCTCTCTCGTTTATTGGTGTGTTTCACGGCTACAATGCAACTGGCACGCAGGCACAAATCCAGCACGCAGCTGCATACAAAGAAGCCTGACAGCGGATGCTGAAGGAGAGGGGCTGGACCAAAGCTGGCAAAGGTAACCGTAGTTACGGGATGAGGATGCAGGAGGCTGGGTTTCGCACCTGGAGCATCCTCTCCTCTTCTCCTCCTCCGCTCCTTGCAGGCGCCAGATGGATCAAGGACTGACACAGCAGGAAGGGATGTGCTCTTGTGGCACAAGGAGAGCGTCAGTGGGATCCGATGCTTCTCTTTGCACCACAGTGGCTGGGTTTGGGAGGGAAAGGGAGGAGAAGAAGAAAGCTTAGACCTAAACAAAGAAGGATCCACTCTTTCTCCATCCCAGTTGTTGATGTTTGGGTCTTCACTAGTTTAGGAAAAAAGTGTCCAAAGAACTGAAAATGGACAAACAGGGGAACGGGTGAAAAATGTCTGAATGCAATTAAGTCAGCAATGATCAACTGACCGATCAATGGATCAATCCATTCCTCCTTCTCTTCTCTCTGGCTTTGTTCTTTCCTAACTCTCCCACCCCAGTCAATCTTCTCCTATTGTTGTTGAATTGAATATAATAAATATCCAGCAATCAATCAATAATCGATCAACCAATCAATCAAACTGGGTTGTTGTAGGTTTTTTCGGGCTATATGGCCATGTTCTAGAGGGATTCTCTCCTGACGTTTCGCCTGCATCTATGGCAAGCATCCCTCACTACCTCTGAAGATGCTTGCCATAGATTCAGGCGAAACGTCAGGAAAGAATGCCTCTAGAACATGGCCATATAGCCCGAAAAAACCTACAACAACCCAGTGATGCTGGCCATGAAAGCCTTCGACAATAAATCAATCGAACTATCTCTTCTTTAGAAGTTTTGTTTCTCTGCCAATAGTCTGAGGATGCATCTACACCAGTGGTTCTCAACCTGGGGATCGGGGCCCCTGGAGGGGTCACGAGGGAGTGTCAAAGGGGTCACTAAAGACCACTGGAAAACACAGTATTTTTGGCCAAGTTGTCCGGATGCCTGACCACCGTTTCCCAAAGCAGTTGCTCTACTCTGAACTTAAGAACGGAAAACGGAATGTTGGTGGGCAGGAAAAGAGATTGAAAGATGGGCTCAAAGCCAACCTTAAAAACTCTGGCATAGACACTGAGAACTGGGAAGCCCTGGCCCTTGAGCGCTCCAGCTGGAGGTCAGCTGTGATCAGCAGTGCTGCAGAATTCAAGGAGGCACGAGTGGAGGGTGAAAGAGAGAAACGTGCCAGGAGGAAGGCGCGTCAAGCCAACCCCGACCGGGACCGCCTTCCACCTGGAAACCAATGCCCTCACTGCGGAAGAAGATGCAGAGCAAGAATAGGGCTCCACAGCCACATGCGGACCCACAAGGAAACCCATAATGGAAGACCATTTTACTCGTCCAATGAGGGATCGCCTAAGTAAGTAAGTAACAACTCCCAAAATGTCAAGGACTATTTTCCCCAAACTCCACCAGTGTTCAAATTTGGGCATATTGAGTATTCGTGCCAAGTTTGGTCCAGATCCATCATCGTTTGAGTCCACAGTGCTCTCTGGATGAAGGTGAACTACAACTCCAAAACTCAAGGTCAATGCCAACCAACCCTTCCAGTATTTTCTGTTGGCCATGGAAGTTCTGTGTGCCAAGTTTGGTTCAATTCCATCGTTGGTAGAGTTCAGAATGCTCTTTGATTGCAGGTGAACGACAAATCCCAGCAACCACAACTCCCAAATGACAAAATCAAGCCACCCCCCCCCCCCACCAACCCCACCAGTATTCAAATTTGGGTGTATCGGGTATTTGTGCCAAATTTGGTCCAGTGAATGAAAATACATCCTGCATATCAGATATTTACATTACAATTGATAACAGTAGCAAAATGACAGTTATGAAGTAGGAAGGAAAACAATTTTATGGTTGGGGGTCACCACAACATTCGGAATTGTATTAAGGGGTTGCAGCATGAGGAAGGTTGAGAACCCCTGATCTCCACCATCGAATTCATGGTACTGGACTCCAAATGAACTGTCATGGTTCAAATGCTATGGAATCCTGGGAGTTTGCATTCTTTGACAGAAAAGGCTCCAGACCTTGTAGAACTACAACTTCCATTATTCTGTGGCAGTTTAAAGTGATGCCAAAACTGCATTAATTCACCTATGTAGATGCTCCCTTGGGCTCTTTGGCTCTAGACCAGTTGTCTCAATCTAAATGCCAATAGAGCAGTGTTTCTCAACCTGGGGGTCGGGACCCCTGAGGGGGTCGCGAGGGTGTCAGAGGTGTCACCAAAGTATTTTCTGATAGCCATGGGGATTCCATGTGGGAAGTTTGAGCCAATTCTATCGTTGGTGGAGTTCAGAATGTTCTTTGATTGTAATGAACTATAAATCCCAGCAACTACAACTCCCAAAAGTCAAGGTCTATTTTCCCCAGGGTCCACCAGTATTCACATTTGCGCATATTGAATATTTGTGCCAAGTTTAGTCCAGATCCACCATTGCATGAGTCCACAGTGCTCTCTGAATATAGGTGAACTACAACTCCCAAACTCAAGGTCAATACCCCACCAAACCCTTCCAGTGTTTTCTGTTGGTCGTGGGAGTTCTGTGTGGCAAATTAGGTTCAAATCCATCGCTGGTGGAGTTCAGAATGTTCTTTGATTATAGGTGAACTATAAATCTCAACAACTACAACTCCCAAATTACAAAATCAATCCTCCCCCAACCCCACTAGCATTTACATGTGGGTGCATTGGGTATTTGTGCCCAGTTTGATTCAGTGAATGAAAATACATCTTGCATATCTGATATTTACATTATGATTTATAACAGTAGTAAAATGACTGTTATGAAGTAGCAACAAAAACAATGTTATGGTTGGGGCTCACCACAACATGAGGGACTGTATTAAGGAGTCACGGCATTCGGAAGGTTGAGAACCACTGCAATAGAGGATGATGGGAGCTGCATGTCCAAGACTTCTGGTTGCATGAGTGTGTAGGCAACCAATATGTCTGTCATTGGGCCACCAGATGTTTTGGAAGACCAACATTCAGGATCCCTGACTGACAGGGTCAACCAGTCAGGAATATCCCATGGCCTCACATGAATATAGGAAGCAACCAGGTTGGTAGCCAGGAAAAACATCTGAAGATGCAGAAACACTTTTTATGTTTCAAACAACTCTCTGTCTTTTTCTAAGAGATTGTCGGCATGATGCAGATTACAGAAAATGCCCATATCTACTCTTTGTTTTGCTAACAAACAGTCTTAACTTTTTCTTCAACTGTTCCAATCCGGCAGATGGGCCCGGTCCTGTTCAACATCTTTATTAATGACTTAGATGAAGGGTTAGAAGGCAGGATCATCAAGTTTGCAGATGACACCAAATTGGGATAGCCAATAGTCCAGAGGACAGGAGCAGGATTCAAAACGATCTTGACAGATTAGAGAGATGGGCCAAAACTCACAAAATGAAGTTCAACAGTGACAAATGCAAGATACTCCACTTTGGCAGGAAAAACAAAATGCAAAGATACAGAATGGGGGACAATGCCTGGCTTGAGAGCAGGACGTGTGAAAAAGATCTTGGAGTCCTCGTGGACAACAAGTTAAACATGAGCCAACAATGTGATGTGGCGGCAAAAAAAGCCAATGGGATTTTGGCCTGCATCAAGAGGAGCCTAGTGTCTAGGTCCAGGGAAGTCATGCTACCCCTCTATTCTGCTCTGGTTAGACCACACCTGGAATATTGTGTCCAATTCTGGGCACCACAATTGAAGAGACATATTGACAAGCTGGAATGTGTCCAGAGGAGGGCGACTAAAATGATCAAGGGTCTGGAGAACAAGCCCTATGAGAAGCGGCTAAAGGAGCTGGGCATGTTTAGCCTGAAGAAGAGAAGGCTGAGAGGGGATATGATAGCCATGTATAAATATGTGAGAGGAAGCCACAGGGAGGAGGGAGCAAGCTTGTTTTCTGCTTCCCTGGAGACTAGGACACGGAACAATGGCTTCAAACTACAAGAGAGGAGATTCCATCTGAACATGAGGAAGAACTTCCTGACTGTGAGAGCTGTTCAGCAGTGGAACTCTCTGCCCCGGAGTGTGGTGGAGGCTCCTTCTTTGGAAGCTTTTAAACAGAGGCTGGATGGCCACCTGTCAGGGGTGATTTGAATGCAATATTCCTGCTTCTTGGCAGGGGGTTGGACTGGATGGCCCATGAGGTCTCTTCCAACTCTTTGATTCTAGGATTCTAGGATGCTATGATTCTAAGCTGAAGGGATGATAACAAAAGCTTTCTTAGGATATGAATGGTTACTACAAACTGAGCATTCAGAACAGCTAAAAGAAGGTGTCCAGCTTGGGAAGAAGTCTCCCTATTGTATGAAGGACTCTCTTTTAGTTCTTCAAGTGTTCTCATCACTACACTGTACAGTTCCACAAAACATAAAACTGCATCATGTTGCTCAACCCAATAAGTTTTACAAAGCGACAACTGGCTTGCTCTTGATTCAGTCTTAATTTTTTCTTCAACTGTTCCAATCCGGCAGATGATGCTCCGAAGACAGATGATATTGTTCCTTGGCAGTTTTTGACAGGTGGGATGCTGCAAGTCTTTGTAAGGCTAGATTTAGCGAGTGAGCACTGCAGTGGAGACAGCCTTAGATACTTCTGTGATATAATTGCCCGTGCACCACTAATATGACCACTAATATTAGCAGCTCCATCACACTCTGTCCATATAAGTATTGCAAGTTCAGGCCATTTTCCAGTGTTTTCATAATAATGCCGGCAAGTCCTTCATCTGACACATCGCTTATCTTCACAAAGTCTTCTCTTATTGGGTTGTAGGTTTTTTTGGGCTATATGGCCATGTTCTAGAGGCGGCGGCCAGGTTGTTAAGTGGCGCTCCTTACAGGGAGCGGTCCACCCTCCTGTTTAAGGGGCTCCACTGGCTGCCATTCACTTTCCGGACCCAATTCAAAGTGCAGGTTGTTACCTACAAAGTCCTGAACAGTTTGGGACCCGCCTACCTGCGCGACCGCATTTCTGTGTACAAACCCATACGATCTCTTCGATCATCTGGAGAGGCCCTGCTTGCGCTCCCACCTGCATCGCAAGCACAATTGGTGGGGACGAGAGAGAGCGCCTTCTCGGTGGTGGCACCTTGACTCTGGAACTCACTTCCTAAGGACATCAGGCATGCCCCAACTCTGGCAGTATTTAGGAAGAGCTTGAAAACGTGGTTGTTCCAGTGTGCCTTTCCAGAATAATGAACCCTTAGCACTTTGTCCTCCTTTCTGTTGAAATTGTCCGCATGCTTTGTAGATTTGTGGAGGAAACCATGAAGATGAACAAAATCTGGCTACCAGTATTAAAAAAACTCTAAAATAAAAACAGCAAAACAGCAAGGGAAAACAATCAGGGACAGCTAATCACTTCTCAACAAAAGATTGCTCCAGGCACTGCCAGGCTATCAAATGCTAATCAAGGTGGTCAGTTGAAACATTCACACCTAGCTCCAGCAGACAAGAGTTCTTTGTCCCACCCTGGTCATTCCACAGATATATAAACCCATTTTCCTAGTTCCAACAGACCTCACTACCTCTGAGGATGCTTGCCATAGATGCAGGCGAAACGTCAGGAGAGAATGCCTCTAGAACATGGCCATATAGCCTGAAAAAACCTACAACAACCCTAAGACAGTTGTGTTTGGAAAGACCCACAGCTGCTTTCAGGTGTTTTTTAAAATAATATTTCAAAAACTATTAAAAAGACTTATTTGGGGCAAAAAAACAAATGAAGCTACATAATATAATCTAATATTAATCTGTACACATAATAAAAGTGAAAATGTGTGCATGTGGAGGAGGTGTTCACTTACACAGACAGCCTCCCGCCTCCAGAAACAGGCTATAGTTTCAAGTACCGAGAAGCCTCCAAAAGCACACCTTCAACTGACATTATAGGTTATAGCGCGTGTCATGAACTTGTAGCCCAGCCCCTGCCAATGTCCTTCCAAAACACCAACTACTTAAAGAATGCTTTCATTTCGGAGACCATTTCATCCTAGACGTTCTGTTTTTTCACCAGAATGGACATCCCAGGGTTCCTTTCTCTCTCCAAATTGGCATGACTCCACCCACTGCCTTTCACTTAACCCTTTCCTACTCATCCCTATGGCACACAGCAAACAGGAATTGATCAGCAACTGAACTACAACTCTGGGAGTTGTAGTTCACCCAGAGAGCCCTGAACCCAGACGACGTCACATCTGCACCACACTTGGCACACAGACCCAACATGCCCAACTGTGCATACAGGCAGTATTTGGGGGTGATCACCCTTGGCTCTGTGAGTTGTAGTTCACCCTTATCCAGAGAGCCCTGAACCCAGACAATGTCTCATTTGCACTACACTTGGCACACAGACCCAACATGCCCAACTGTGCATCCAAGCAGTATTTGGGGGTGACTGCCCTTGGCTCTGGGAGTTGTAGTTCACCCTTATACAGAAAGCCCTAAACCCAGACCATGTCTCATTTGCACTTCACTTGGCACACAGACCCAACATGCCCAACTGTGCATCCAAGCAGTATTTGGGGGTTACTGTCCTTGGCTCTTGGAGTTGTAGTTCACCCTTATCCAGAGAGCCCTGAGCCCAGACAATGTCACATCTGCATCACACTTGACACACAGACCCAACATGCCCAACTGTGCATACAGGCAGTATTTGGAGGTGATTGTCCTTGGCTCTGTGAGTTGTAGTTCACCCTTATCCAGAGAGCCCTGAACCCAGACAATGTCACATCTGCGCCACACTTGGCACACAGACACAACATGGCCAATTGTGCATGATCTGGTTTGGGGGTGATTGTCCTTGGCTCTGGGAGCTGTAGTTCACCTGTATCCAGAGAGCCCAGAACCCAGAAGACGTCACATCTGCATCACACTTGACACACAGACCCAACATGCCTAACTGTGCATCCAGGCAGTATTTGGGGGTGACTGTCCTTGGCTCTGGGAGTTGCAGTTCACATGTATCCAGAGAGCCCTGAACCCAGACTATGTCACATCTGCGCCACACTTGGCACACAGACCCAACATGCCTAACTGTGCTTCCAGGCAGTATTTGGGGGTGACTGTCCTTGGCTCTGGGAGCTATAGTTCACCCATATCCAGAGAGCCCTGAACCCAGATGATGTCAGATCTGGACCAAACCTGGAACACAGACCCAACATGGCCAACTTTGAATACTGATGGGGTTTGGGATGATTGGCCCATGATTTTGGGCATTGCAGTTCACCCACACCCTTATACATTTTCGAATGGGAGCATTCATAAAAAGCAACAGGAAAGGCTGGCCTTTTTCTAAGAAAGAGAGCTACAAATTACCACACTGATAATACCAAACACCCCAAAACAAACAGCACCTTTTTCAAACAAGCATATTGAAGGGTTTTTTTTTGGGGGGGGGGGGAGATGACCCGCCTTTGCAGGAGTTGTAGTTCACCCTGCATACAGAGAGATTACCAAACTTCCCAAAACAAACAATGCCTTTCTTAAGTAACACGGGCATCGCCAAGCTAGTATAATATAAAGCAAGGACTAGAATTTGACCCTTCCCAGTTGGCTCAGGCAAAAGCAAACCGTGGCAGCATTTTCAGAGCTGTATCTTGGTTCTTGCAGAGAACATTTACCATTTGCACCACTGTCCGAGGCCTTGGTTTTCACCTACGAAATGCTGAGAGTTTGCCCCTTTCGAGCTGGGTCTCCCATCACCCAAGAAGGAAAAGAAAGAGAAGGAAGGATCCCTCCCTCCTTCTCTCTTTCCGAAGCAGCAGCAGCAGCGTTCTCTCTCTTTCTTCCCTTCCTTTGACCGAAAGCACCTCCCCGGCCTCTCTTGTTTCCATGGAAAGAATGAATGGTGGCTCCTTCCCCGGTGGTTGATTAGAATTCCTTTTATTCGGAGGGCAGTCGAGTGGAGGAGGGAGAGGGGGAAAGAGAGATTTAATACAGGTCTAATGGAACCCATGGGAAGCGGAGGAAGGAAATCTCGAGGCTCGGTTGGGGGAAGGAGGAGGAGGAGGAGGAGGGCTGGAAAATTGGGGAGCGGAAGGGGGGATGTGTGCTTCAAGATGGATTTCCAGACAGGAAACATGCCGGTGGTGCAGCAAAATCCAAAAGCCACAAAAGAGCGGTTGCTGGACAGGTTGCCCTTTCCTCCCTTTCCTTAGTTATCCTAGAAGCAGGAAGGGAACCAGTTTCCTTCCAAAAGCAGAAGGGGACCAAGGATTTGCCGTATTTCATCTATTCTAAGACGCTGTCGATTTCGAGTACCACCAACAGAAGATAGTTAGATAAGATAGACAGATAGACCATACATAGATAGATAGATAGACCAGATAGATAGATAGACCAATCATATATATATAGACAGATACAACATATAGATAGATAGGTAGGTAGGTTGGTAGGTAAGTGGATGGATAGATGGATGGATGGATGGATGGATAAATAGATAGATAGGTAGGTAGGTAGGTAGATAGATAGATAGATAGACCATACATAGATAGATAGGCCAGATAGATAGATAGACCAGCCATATATGTATAGGCAGGTACACCATATAGATAGGTGGGTAGGTAGGTAGGTAGGTAAGTGGATGGATGGATGGATGGATGGATAGATAGATAGATAGATAGACCATACATAGATAGATAGACCATACATAGATAGATAGACCAGGTAGATAGATAGACCAACCATATATATATATAGAAAAATACACCATATAAATAGGTACAGTATATTCTGCCGTATAAGACTACTTTTTAACCCAAGAAAATCTTCTCAAAAGTCAGGGGTCGTCTTATATGCGGGTGTAGTCTTATGCATGGCTGTCGTCTTAACTCTATATTTTAACTGGAAAAGTTGGGAGTCGTCTTATACCCCCAGTCGTCTTATATGCCGGAATATACGGGTAGGTGGGTAGATGGATTGATGGATAATTAGATAGATAGATAGATAGATAGATAGATAGACAGATAGACAGACAGACAGATAGATAGATCATACATAGATAGACCAAATAGATAGATAGATAGATAGATAGATAGACCAATCATATATATATATAGACAGATACAACATAGAGATAGGTAGGTAGGTTGGTAGGTAAGTGGATGGATAGATGGATGGATGGATAATTAGATAGATAAATAGATAGATAGATAGATAGATAGACCATACATAGATAGATAGACGAGATAGATAGATAGACCAATCATATATATATAGACAGATACAACATATAGATAGGAAGGCAGGCAGGTGGATGGATGGATGGATGGATGGATGGATGGATAGATCAAATAGGGAGGGAGATAGGTAGGTAGATAGATAGATCAAATAGGAAGATGAATGGATAGATAGATAGATAGATAGATAGATCAAATAGGGAGGGAAGAAGATGGATAGGTAGGTAGGTGGACGGATAGATAGATAAGTAGATGGGTAGATAGATAAATCAAATAGGGAGGGAGGGAGATAGATAAGTAGGTAGGTAGGTAGGTAGACAGGCAGACAGACGGATCAAATAGGAGGACAGAAAGAAAGAAAGAAAGAAAGAAAGAAAGAAAGAAAGAAAGATCAAATAGGGAGGGAAGAAGATGGATAGGTTGGTAGGTGGACGGATAGATAGATAGATAGATAGATAGGTAGGTAGATAGATAAATCAAATAGGGAGGGAGGGAGATAAATAAGTAGGTAGGTAGGTAGGTAGGTAGGTAGATAGACAGACAGACAGACAAAAAGATAAAAAAGGAGGACAGAAAGAAAGAAAGAAGAAATTAAGATCAAATAGGGAGGGAAGAAGATGGATAGGTAGATAGGTAAATAGATATATCACATAGGGAGGGAGAGAGATAGATAAGTAGGTAGGTAAGTAGGTAGGTAGGTAGGTAGGTCGACAGACGGATCAAATAGGAGGACAGAAAGATAGATAGATAGATAGAGAGATAGAGAGATAGAGAGATAGAGAGATAGAGAGAGAGAGAGAGAGAGAGAGAGAGAGATAGATAGATAGCTGGGTGCCTGAGGGGTCACTGTTCTTCTGCTTTAAATTATTATTTGCTCCTTTCTTTCCTTTTCCCTTTCTCTTTCTCTCTCTTTCCTTTCCTTCCTTCTCTCCCCTCATACCTTTCCCTTTTCTTTCCTTTCTCCCTCCCTCCCTCCCTTCCCTCCTTTTCCTTTCTTACACTCTCCCTCTTTCTCCCTTTTCCTTTCTCCTTGCTTCCCTCTTTCTCTTTTCCTCCTTTCTCTTTTATCGCCGTTCTTTTTTCCCTCCCCCTTCTATCCCTTCATTCTTTTCTTCTTTCCTTCCTCTCATACCCATGCCACTTTGCCTTCCCATTGACATCACAGAGGGCCACTTCACCTAGCTACACCAATCTAGTGGCATCAAAGGAGGCCAGGTTACCTAGCAACAGCCTGTCCCTTGCCTAGGGACAGCCAATCCAGTGACATTATTGGGGGCCGCTTCAACTAGCGACACCTTTGCTGTACAAACGTACAGACATACACTGACTTACTTGTGTGTGTGTGTGTGTGTGTATAAGTAAAAGTAACAGTTTCCCCTGACATTAGCTCTAGTTGTGTTGGACTCATCTCCATTTCTAAGCCAAAGAGCTGGCGTTTTCCATAAACACCTCTTTGTCATTTGGCCAGCATGGCTGCATGGAGCTCCATTAGCTTCCCGCAGAAGCAGTACCTATTGATCTACTCACATTTGCATGTTTTTGAACTACTAGGTTGGCATAAGCTGGGTTTATGAACTTCGGTCGGCAAGTTCTGTGTCACCAGAAGGCCTCTTTGCCATGTGACCAGCATGACTGCATGGAGCTCCATTAGCTTCCTGCAGAAGCAGTACCTATTGATCTACTCACATTTTCATGTTTTTGAACTACTAGGTTGGCATAAGCTGGGTTTAACAGTGGGAGCTCACCCCGCTTCCCGGATTCGAACTGGCAACCTTTCAGTCAGCAAGTTCTGTGTCACACACACACACAGAGACGATGAAATACACTATTTTGGAGAGTTCCCCACTGGAGTGGATCTGAAGGCCTGCTGGAGGGCATTACACCCCCAAATTGGTATTCACGACAACTACATATCTTCACATTTCTAGCACTGCAGGAAGTTCAAAGAAAAAGGGGGCAAGCCAAATGACCCAGGAAATGTGAATACCGCAAATAGGAACGAGATCTGGGTCTTTTCCCAGGCCCCGTTCTTTGCAATGTGGGGACCTTAGGGAACTTTGGGAAATAGGCGTCTAATTTGGGTGGGCAATGCCCTCCTTTTGCCCTTTGGCTCCTTTGCAAAGCCCAGTCCCGACCTCATTCATTTGCCTCCCGTCACTGACCGCCCTCTTTCTTCTTGCAACTGCCAGGCGTCCATTTGTCCAGGATCCGAACCTGCAAAGGCAGCAGATGACATGCTGGATCTGTGCTTTCTGGGGTGGGCAGAGTTCTGCAAAGTCGGTCCATTGGGGAGTATTGCGACCTACCTCTGCAGGCAAAGAGTGGAGGAGGGCCAGACAAAGGCTCCCAAAGAAAGGAGAGGAGAGGCAGGCGTAACAAGGGGAAGAGGTGAAGAAGGCGGTCGATAAGGCGTTAAGCTTGATTTCCACGGAGGACTCTTAAGGCATCGGGCCAAAGGGCTGAGTGGAAGAGGTGGAGCCGGCGGAGGAGGGATTCGGAAGAACAAACCCAGCCAAAGAAAGAGAGAAGGAGGCAGAGAATGGGAAAGAGAGATGTAGATGAATGCAAGGGGCCATTCAAAGCATTTACTAGGATGTTCTGCTTTAATGCATGGAGTTATTGAAAGCACTGACCACAAAGTCACTTTGAGTCTCCTTTGTGGAGAGAAAAAACGGGGTATAAAGAAGAAGGAGAAGGAGAAAGAGGAGGAGAAGGAGAAAAAGAAGGAGTGGGGAAGGACAATAGGGAGGAGGAGGAGGAGGAAAAGAAGGAGAAAGAGGAGAAGGAGAAGGAAGAAAGAGGAGGAGAAAGGGGAGAAAGAGGAGGAGGAGGAATTGGAGACTAGGGAGGAGAAGGAAGAGGAGGAGGAGGGGGAGAAGGAGAAGATGAAAGAGGAGGAGAAAGATATCTATCTTTCTCCTATAGAGGAGAAAGAGGAGAAGGAGGAAGAGGAGAAGGAGGACAAGGAGGAGGAGAAAGAGGAAGTGAAAGAGAGTAGAAGGAGAAGAAGGAAGGAAGAGAAGCAGTAAGAGGAGGAGGAGGAGGAGGAGAAAGAAAAGGAGGAGAAAGAAGGAGAAAGAGAAAGAGGAGGAGGAGGAGGAAGAGAAGAAGGAGAGAAGGAGAAAGAAGAGGAGGAGGAGGAAGAGAAAGAGAAAGAGAGGAAAAGAAGAAGGAGAAGGAAGGAGGAGAAGTAGTAAGAGAAAGAGGAGGAGAAGGAAAAAGAGGAAGAGAAGGAAAAGGAGAAAGAGGAGAAGGAGGAGAAGGAAAAAGAGGAGGAGACGGAAAAAGAAGAAGAAGAGGAGGAGGAGGAGAAAGAGAAAGAGAGGAGGAGAAGAAGGGAGGAGGAGAAGTAGCAAGAGAAAGAGGAGGAGAAGGAAAAAGAGGAAGAGAAGGAGAAGGAGAAAGAGGAGAAGGAGGAGAAGGAAAAAGAGGAGGAGACGGAGAAAGAAGAAGAAGAGGAGGAGGAGGAGGAGGAGAAAGAGAGGAGAAGGAGAAGAAGGAGGAGAAAGAAGAGGAGGAGGAGAAGGAGGAGGAGGAAAAAGAGGAGAAAGAGGAGGAGGAGGAGAAAGAGAAAGAAGAGAAAGAGGAGAGGGAAGAAGAGAAAGAGAAGGAGAAAGTGGAGGAGAAAGAGAATTATAAGAGGGGGAGGAGCCTTGGTGGCTAAAGCAGCAGACTTGAGACCTGAGTTCAAATCCCTCCTTGGAACTGGAAACCTATTTAATGAACAAGTCACATTCTCTCAGCCTCAGAGAGAGGCAGACACCTCTCTAAACAAATCTTGGTGTGATACGAGTCACTTTAGGATTGTCATGTCAGCTATAAAGCTCAGGATGAACTAGCATGGAGCCATTGTGCTATAATTCGGCATTATGAACAGGCTCACAATCACTAAAGGCACAGCTACGTTGTAAGATTAATGCAATTCGATACCATGTTATCTGTCCTGGAACAACTCTATGGAAACAGGGGCAGACTCGGGGTGTTCTTTCTCAAATGCACAAACACATGTTCCAGCTTTTACCTTCCAAATGTGGGAAAGTGTGGGGCCGAAGTGGCCAGAGCCTTTGCCTGGCTGCCTCCAATACGGACCCTCTTCGGCCCTTTTTTCCTCCTGCTCTGCCCTCCGTGCTTCTCCCTTTATGCAGGGACTTTTTGCCATGACAACCGGGTCTTTCGCTCTTTCTGCCATCTGTTCAGTCTTGGGCATGAGGACCGCATACAATGTCAGAGCTTTAACGCCGGCTTGGCATGGACAGCATTTCTGTCTCCGTGCCAATCGGCAGCAAAATCGGCTTTTGGGGTTCAAAAACTCATGCTGAAGAAGGAATACAAGTAAGAGAAGAATTCTGAAAGGGAAGGAACAGCTCAGGAACCCAGAAAGATGAAACCATGGAAAAAAGTGAACTCTTTGATATGAATGACTTTGGGCAGATGCCGAACCATAGAATTGTGCAGGAGGACCTAGAAAATGCCCAGAGGGAACTTCCTTTTTGCCATGGTTAAGTGAAATAGAGATACTTGCCCCGTGGATATGGAGTCGTACTATATTAACCATTTTTTGATGAGACAGAAGAAAGAAGCGTGCCCTCCTGGCTTTACAATGCCCCGCCCTCTCTATATACCTCTAAGACCGGGGAGCATTGAGCTTCAGGACACCAAAGGGATGATAGAATCATAGAGTTGGAAGAGACCTCGTGGGCCATCCAGTCCAACCCCCTGCCAAGAAGCAGGAAAATTGCATTCAAAGCACCCCTGACAGATGGCCATCCAGCCACTGTTTCAAAGCCTCCAAATAAGGAGTCTCCACCACACTCCGGGGCAGAGAGTTCCACTGCTGAACAGCTCTTACAGTCAGGAAGTTCTTTCTCATGTTCAGATGGAATCTCCTTTCTTGTAGTTTGAAGCTATTGTTCCACGTCCTAGTCTCCAGGGCAGCAGGAAACAAGCCTGCTTCCTCCTCTCTATGACTTCCTCTCACATATTTATACGTGGCTATCATGTCTCCTCTCAGCCTTCTCTTCTGCAGGCTTAACATGCCCAGCTCTTTAAGCCACTCCTCATAGGGCTTGTTCTCCAGACCCTTTTTTATTTTTTATTGCGTTTTATTACTTATTATTATTTATTGATCATTTTAGTCACCCTCCTCTGGACACATTCCAGCTTGTCAACATCTCCCTTCATTTCCCCATGAGCTTAGGATGCTACCACCCACCAGAGTCGGACCTGACTAGATTTAATGTCAAAGGGAAACCTTTACCTTTACTTTCTCAATGGGGCATCCTTTCAAATCATAGAATCATAGAATCCTAGAGTCGGAAGAGATCTCATGGGCCATCCAGTCCTACCCCATTCTGCCAAGAAGCAGGAAAATTGCATTCAAAGCACCCCCAACAGATGGCCATCCAGCCTCTGTTTCAAAGCCTCCAAATAAGGAGTCTCCACCACACTCCGGGGCAGAGAGTTCCACTGCTGAACAGCTCTCACAGTCAGGAAGTTCTTCCTCATGTTCAGGTGGAGTCTCCTTTCCTGTAGTTTGAAGCCATTGTTCCATTGCATCCTAATCTCCAGGGCAGCAGAAAGGAAGCCTGCTCCCCCCTCCTTATGACTTCCCCTCACATATTTATACATGACTATCATGTCTCATCTTAGCCTTCTCTTCTTCAGGGTAAACATGCCCAGCTCTTTAAGCCGCTCCTCATAGGGCTTGTTCTCCAGACCCTTGATCATTTTAGTCACCAGATCTGTCATCAACTGCATCTCCCTAGTCTTTCAACCCGATTCCTTTGCTACACCTAGAACCGGAGGGTCTTGAGTTGCTTTCCCCTTGCAATGGAATATCAGATTGAGCTGGCATCAATTGCATCTTCAAAGATCACAACCTCCATGCTTCTGTATCCACTTCCTTCTCCACCTCTGTGTTCTCCCTTCCAATGGGGCACGAGATCAATTGCATCTCGAGAAATTGTGCCTCCCTAGGTTTTCAACCCACTTCCCTCCGTATCCCTAGAACTTGAAAGTCTTCTGCTTTCCCCCTTTCAACAGGTCATTAAATGTGGTGGAATAAAGTACATTTTCAAGGGACAAGAGAGAAGCCTCTCCCCAGGATTGAGCACATCTGGGTGTCTCCTGGGCAACGTCTCACGTCAGAAACACACAGAAGACTGGGTAACTTGGAAGGCGCTGAACAGACTGTGCTCTGGCACCATGAGATGCAGAGCCAACCTTAACAAATGGGACCACAACTGGAGACCACGACATGCGAGTGTGGAGAACAGCAAACCATAGGCCACCTATTACAACGCAGCCTGAGCCCTGCCACATGCACAATGGAGGACCTTCTTATAGCAACACCAGAGGCACTCCAAGTGGCCAGCTACTGGTTAAAGGACATTTAATATAATGCCAAGCTTCTAACTTTGTGCTTTTTAAAATACATTACAACTGTACCCGTAGTTCGCTCCTGATACGATAAATGAACTACATCTCCAAAATCATGTCCTCCTAGCCTTTCAATCCACTTCCCTTTCTGCACCAAGCACCGGAGGATCTTGAGTTCCACTTCCCATTCCAATGGGACATTATAATTGCCATCAATTCCATCTCCAAAAATTATACCTTTCTACCTTTTCAATTCGGATCCCACTCCAACCCTAAGACCGGAGAGTTAGGGGTGCAGAGCTTTCCTTCTTTCAACATGTAGAGAGCTTTCCCTCTTCCAATGGGACATGAGAGATGGCATCAATTACATCTCCAAAAATCATGACCTCCTGGCTTTTCAATCCACATCTCTCCCTATCCCTAGGCCTGGAAGGTCTTCTGCTTTCCACCTTCCAATGGGACAATGGATGTGGTGGCATCAATTGCATCTCCAAAAAATCATCTCCCTCTAGTCTTTCAATCTGTTTCCCCTTCTACACCAAGAACTGGGGGTTCTTCAGTTGCTTTCCCCCTTGCAATAGGATATCAATTGCATCTCCAAAAATCCTGACCTCTGTGCTTCTGTATCCACTTCCTTCACTACCCATGTGTTCTCCCTTCCAATGGGACACCAGAACAATTACATCTCGAGAAATTGTGCCTCCCTAAGTTTTCAATCCACTTCCTATCCCTAGGATTGGAAAGTCTTCTGCTTTCCCTCTTTCAACAGAGCATTGGATGTGTAGGCATCAACTACATCTCCAAAATCATGTTCTCCTAGCCTTTCAACCTGCTTCCCTTCCTGCACCAAGCACCGGAGGATCTTGAGTTCAGTTTCCCCTTCCACTGAGACAATATAACTGGCATCAATTCCATCTCCAAAAATTATACCTTTCTACTTTTGCAATCTGGATCCCTCTCCAACCCTAAGACCGGAGAGTTAGGGGTGCAGAGCTTTCCTCCTTTCAACATACAGAGAGCTTTTCCTCTTCCAATGGGACATGAGACATGGCATCAATTACATCTCCAAAAATCATGACCTGTTGGCTTTTCAATCCATGTGTCTCCCTATCCCTAGGACTGGAAGGTCTTCTGCTTTCCACCTTCCAATGGGACAACAGATGTGGTGGAAACAATTGCATCTCCAAAAAATATTCTCCTCCTAGTCTTTCAATCTGTTTCCCCTTCTACACTAAGAACAGGAAGTTCTTCAGTTGCTTTCCCCCTTGCAATAGGATATCAGATTGATCTGGCATCAATTGCATCTCCAAAAATCATGACCTCCATGCTTCTGTATCCACTTCCTTCACCACCCATATGTTCTCCCTTCCAATGGGACACCAGATCAATTGCATCTTGAGAAATTGTGCCCTCCTAGGTTTTCAATCCATTTCCTATCCCTAGAATTGGAAGGTCTTCTGCTTTTCCACTTTCTACAGAGCACTGGATGTGTAGAAATCAACTGCATCTCCAAAATCATGTCCTCCTAGCCTTTCAACCTGCTTCCTTTCCTGCACCAAGCACTGGAGGATCTTGAGTCCAGTTTCCCCTTCCACTGAGACAATATAACTGGCATCAATTCCATCTCCAAAAATTATACCTTTCTACTTTTGCAATCCAGATCCCTCTCCAACCCTAAGACCGGAGAGTTGGGGGTGCAGAGCTTTCCTCCTTTCAACTTATAGAGAGCTTTCCCTCTTCTAATGGCACATGAGAGATGGCATCAATTACATCTCCAAAAATCATGACCTCCTGGCTTTTCAATCTACATCTCTCCCTATCCCTAGGACTGAAAGGTCTTCTGCTTTCCACCTTCCAACAGGACACTGGATGTGGTGGCATCAATTGCATCTCCAAAAAACATATCCCACTATTTTTCAACCCATTTCCCTTTCTACATCTGGAATCCAGAGGGTACTGAGTTGCTTTCCCCTTTGCAATGGGATATCAGATTGATCTGGCATCAATTGCATCTCCAAAAATCACAATCCTCTCCTTCTAATGGAACATTAAAGCTAACATCAATTTCATCTCCAAAAATGATATCTTTCTACCTTTTCAATGGTAGAGCTGCAGAACTGCTGGGCTGCAGAACTTGCTGACCAAAAGGTCAGTGGTTCAAATTCGCAGAGCAGGGTGAGTTCCTGTCGTTAGCTCCAACTTCTGCCAACCTAGCAGTTCGAAAACAAGTTACTGTGAGTAGATCAATAGGTACCACTCAGACGGGAAGGTATCAGCACTCCATGCAGTCATGCCGGCCACATGACCTAGGAGGTGTCTATGGACAATGCCGGCTCTTCAGCCTAGAGATGGAGATGAGCACCACCCCCCAGAGTCAGATAAGACTAGACTTAATATCAAGTGGAAATCTTTACTGCCTATTCAATCCTCTCCCTTCTCTAACCCTAGGACCAGAGGGTTAGGCGTACAGAGCTTTCCCTCTCCTAATGTATAGAGAGCTTTCCCTCTTCCAATGAGACCTCTAGAGCCAGAGGGCCTTGAGCTGTGTTTGCGTTTCCAAGGGGACATCCGATCTGGCATCAACTGCATCTCCAAAAATCATGCCCTCTTGGCTTCCCTCTCTACCCCTAGGACTGGAAGATTAAGGCAAAGAGCTTTCCAATTGGTAGAGAGAGAGCTTCCCCCCTTCCCACGGGACACCAGATCTGGCATCGATTGCATATCCCAAAACCATGCCCTTCCAGCTTTTCAATCTCCTTCCCCCTCTGCCCCTAGGACCGGCGGGTTAAGGGTACAGACCTTCCCCCCTTCCAAAGGGATGTCAAGTCTGGCATCAACTGCATCTCCAAAAACCGTGCCCTCCTTGGCGTTTCAATCCCCTTCCATCTCTACCACTAGGACTGGAGAGCTTTCAGAGGCGCGAAGATGGGTCCTTCTGCCTCTTTTATTCCGATCACGGTGTGCCGCTGAGCAATTAGCAAAGAGCCGCAAAGCCGAACACGGAGCAGAAGGGAGGACGGGATCCATCAAAGGGAAGAAGGAAGGCCCATTGGGGAGTTTGGAGAGAGCGGGGAGGAGACAGCCAGCAAACGATGTGGATTGGAGAGGAGAAACGGGGAAGAGAGATTGGTCAGCACAGAAACACACACACGGAGGCACACCAGCCGTGACGGCAATAAAGCTCCAGAAACAGCAGCGGTTAGCAGGAGTCTCTTGGCACAAACCCACCCTTCTGTTTAGAAGGGAAAGAAATGTCCCCGGGGCATCCGAGCACAGAGCTTTCCCTCTCTTCCTCCTTCCTGACCTCATCAAGGAACCAACCAAATTAATATTTAAAAAAAATAAAGTTGGCACCTTCCCCATCACCAACATACCACTGGGATCTTGCCGGCATCTCTGGGGAGGATAGTATCTCTCCACCAATTAGCTGCAACATGGATGGAGAGAGTGATGCTGTGACCAGATCTCGACATGGGTTGCATCTACGCTGTGGAATGGATACAGCCTGGCTCCACTTTAATTGCATTGGTTCGACCCTAGCAAATGTGGAGGGCTGAGGGTATTCACTGTTACCAAGCCTACCTGGTTGTATTACCATACAACGAGAGCAAAGAAATGCTGAATATGACAACATTTACATCTCCTCTTGACGGTTATTATTGCAGTCTGGGAGCATCGCCTCGGGGGGCCCGGTGGGTTCGAAGTGGATAAACAAATGCCTTTGAAATAAATAAATAAATGTGATGTTACTGTTCGTAGTGTGATGTCTTACTCTGGAGCAGATTCAGAAACCGGATTCCAGCTGCCAAGTGGAACGCCTTGCGGGGATGGGTCTCGGGGGCACTGTTTTACAGTGGCTCCGGTCATTCCTGGAGGGTCAATCCCAGAAGGTGTTATTGGGGGACACCTGTTCAACCCCACAACCTTTGTCTTGTGGGGTTCCACAGGGTTCAATACTGTCTCCCATGTTGTTTAACATCTACATGAAGCCGTTGGGAGAGATCATCCGGAGTTTTGGGGTACGGTGTCATCTGTACGCAGATGATGTCCAACTCTGTCACTCCTTCCCACCTGCTACTAAGGAGGCTGTCCAGGTCCTGAACCGGTGCCTGGCCGCTGTAACGGTCTGGATGAGGGCGAACAAATTGAAATTGAATCCAGACAAGACAGAGGTACTCCTGGTCAGTCGCAAGGCCGAACAGGGTATAGGGTTACAGCCTGTGCTGGATGGGGTTGCACTCCCCTTGAAGGCGCAGGTTCGCAGCTTGGGTGTGATCCTGGATTCATCGCTGAGCCTGGAACCCCAGGTCTCGGCGGTGACCAGGGGAGCATTTGCACAGCTTAGGCTGCGCCCATACCTCGGGAAGTCTGACTTGGCCACGATAGTCCACGCTCTGGTTACATCCCGTTTAGACTACTGCAACGCTCTCTACGTGGGGTTGCCCTTGAAGACGGCCCGGAAGCTTCAATTGGTCCAACGTGCGGCAGCCATGATACTAACAGGAGCGGGACGCAGGGAGCATACAACCCCCTTGTTGTACGAGCTCCACTGGCTGCCGATTTGCTACCGGGGTCAATTCAAGGTGCTGGCGTTGGCCTATAAAGCCCTAAACGGTTCCGGCCCAAGATACCTATCCGACCGCATCTCGACCTACGAGCCCACCAGGACTTTGAGATCGTCCGGGGAGGCCCTGCTCTCGATCCCGCTTGCCTCACAGGCACGGCTGGCAGGGACAAGAGATAGGGCCTTCTCGGTGGTGGCCCCCTCGGCTGTGGAACGCCCTTCCCACAGATATTAGACTAGCTCCATCGTTATTGGTATTCCGCAAAAAAGTGAAGACCTGGTTGTTTGAGCAGGTGTTCGAATAGTTAGCGCAACGAGTGTAATGAACATAGGAATGGAACAATGGATGACGGATTTGGATCATGTTTTCAGTGATGAGTCGCCAGTGAATGGCTATTGTTGTTAATTATATAGGATTGCTTAAGTGTTTGATGTTATTGTTTTTTACCGTGTACTGTATTTTTGCTGTTCTGTTGTTAACCGCTGTGAGTCGCCTAAGGGCTGAGAACAGCGGTATACAAATAAAGTAAATAAAGTAAGTAAATAAATATGCAGGATGGATTTTTATTCACTGGAAACTTCAGGCTCAATCTAGTCCAACCCCCCTCTACCATGCAGGAAGATCACCACCAAAGCACGCCTGATAGATGGGCATCCAGCACCTGTTCAAAAGCCTCCAAAGAAGGAGCTTTCACTAGACCAGTGTTTCTCAACCTTCCTAATGTCATGACCCCTTATTACATTTCCTCATGTTGTGGCGATCCCACACCATAATGTTATTTTCTTTGCTACTTCATAACTGTAATTTTGCTACTGGGTTGTTATAGGTTTTTTTGGGCTATATGGCCATGTTCTAGAGGCATTCTCTCCTGACGTTTCGCCTGCATCTATGGCAAGCATCCTCAGAGGTAGTGAGGTCTGTTGGATCTAGGAAAATGGGTTTATATATCTGTGGAATGACCAGGGTGGGACAAAGGACTCTTGTCTACTGGAGCTAGGTGTCCATTGGAACTAAGAAATTTTTTTTGCTACTGTTATGAATCATAATATAAATATCTGATATGCAGGATGTATTTTCATTTATTGGACCCAATTTGGCGCAAATACCCGATACAACCAAATTTGAATACTGGTGGGGTTGGGCGGAGATAATTGATTTTGTCATTTGGGAGTTGTAGTTGCTGGGATTTATGGTTCACCTACAATCAAAGAGCATTCTGAACCCCACCAATGATGGAATTGAACCAATCTTGTCACACTGAACTCCGATGCAGGATGTATTTTCATTCACTGGACAAAATTTGGTACAAATACCCAATACGCCCAAGTTCCATAGCATTGAGTCACTTGAACTGCCATGGTGGGCACTGACCTTGACTTTTGGAGCTGTAGTTCACCTACATCCTGAGAGCACTGTGGACTTAAACAATGATAGATCTGGACCAAACTTGGCACAAATACTCAATATGGCCAAATGTGAACACTGATGGAGTTTGGGGAACACATGACATTGACATTTTGGAGTTGTAGTTGCTGGGATTTATAGTTCACCTACAATCAAAGTACATTTTGAACTCCACCAACAATAGAACTGAGCCAAACTTCCCACACAGAACCCTCATGCCTTGAAGGGACTTGCTAGCTTGAGCCTCCCTCCAGCCTCACAAAATCTCCCTTGCCCAAACATGTGCATCATGCTGCCATGTGCCGAGCATGCCTGTTCTCCCCTCCTTGCTTGGAGCCTCAGAAACAGCCCTCCCCTTGGCTGAGGGGTTGGCCAATCACAGCAGAGGAGGGCTTTTGGTGGGGGAATTCACAGTCTGTTTCCAAAAAGCAAGAGAAGGACAAACTGAGAGATCTTCAGCCTTCTCTGCCAAAGGGGTTCCTAAGGTCATCAGAAATATGAGACCCTTCTGAAACCCCCTTGCGACCCCCCAGGGGTTGCGACCCCCAAGGAGAGAGACACTGATCTACACTGTAAATGTAATGCAGTTTGGCATCATTTTAACAGCCATGGCTCAATGCTATAGAAAAATGGGCAAGACGTAGTTGTTGTTGTTCATTCGTTCAGTCGTTTCCGACTCTTCGTGACTTCATGGACCAACCCAAGTCAGAGCTCCCTGTCGGCTGTCACCACCCCCAACTCCTTCAAGGTCGATCCAGTCACTTCAAGGATCCCATCCATCCATCTTGCCCTTGGTCAGCCCCTCTTCCTTTTTTCTTCCTTTTTCCCCAGCATCTTTGTCTAATCTAAGCTTTCCTGTCTCCTCATGATGTGGCCAAAGTACTTCAACTTTGTCTCTAGTCTCCTTCCCTCCAGTGAACAGTTGGGCTTTATTTCCTGGAGGATGGACTGGTTGGATCTTCTGGAGGTCCAAGGCACTCTCAGAACTTTCCTCCAGCACCACAGTTCAAAAGCATCTATCTCAGTGGTTCTCAACCTGGGGTCCCCAGATGTTTTTGGCCTATATCTCCCAGAAATCCCAGCCAATTTATTAGCTGTTAGGATTTCTGGGAGTTGAAGGCCAAAAACATCTGGGGACCCCAGGTTGTGAACCACTTATCTATCTTCCTTCGCTCAGCCTTCCCTAAGGTCCAGCTCTCACATCCGTAGGTGACTATGGGGAATACCATTGCTTTCATTGCCAGTGTGATGTCTCTACTCTTCACTATTTTACTGAGATTGGGCATTGCTCTCCTCCCAAGAAGTAAGCGTCTCCTGATTTCCTGGCTGCAGTCTGCAAGATGTAGTTAGACAAGGTCTTTGGCCAAAGAGGGCTGGTGCCTTGCCAAACTACAACTCCCATGATTGCACGGCGTCGAGTCATGATAGTCAAAGTGGTTTCACACTGCATTCCTTCTGCAATGTAGATGCAGCCCTAAATGGCAAATCTCATGAAGCATACAAGCAAAGGATAGGAACAAAAGCACATTAGGCGGAAGTGATGCTCCGCACCCAGCACTTGGCATTTTCCAAAAACACTGGGGCTGGAAATGAGCAAGGAACCCAGTCCCTGAGTGGCAAAAGCAAAGCATTTCAGAAGGGAATTAATGAATCCGGGTCCATTATCGTGCCAGCGCTTCACCTTCGGAGAGTAATATCCGGTGGGGGAACCTTCAACAGGGACCTGTGAGCTTTCATGGCCAATTTATGTACCGGCATGTAATGCGCTCTGTTAGAGGCAGCCTGCGTGGAAATGTCACCGTACTTAGAAGACATTAGCTGAGGGATGCAGTGAGCGAAGGACAAGAACGTGGAGGAGAGAGGGAAAGGGAGGAAGAGAAAGGGAGGCGGGAGGAAGGATGGAAGGACTGGGAAGGCAAGGAAAATGCATCTGATTAACGGGGATCTTTCGAGGCCGGCGCTCGGTCTGCACTTGGCAGAGATCTGGAGAACAGCAGGCGAGGAAAATCAAGGTTACTATGTATGTGTTTGTATATATAGGGTACTGTGTATCTCTCTCTCTCTCGCTCTCTCTCTCTCTATATACATATACATAGTATTTCTTCAGTCCTAAGATATACCCCCCTCCCCATATAAATCTCTAAAAATTCAGTGTGTTTAGGGCCCTTCCAGACAGGCCCTATATCTCAGGATCTCATCCCAGGTCAAAATCAACCTCTGTACATGGCATTCATTGACCTTGCAAAGGCATTTGACACAGTGAATCGCAGCGTTCTCTGGACCATCCTCCAAAAAATTGGGTGCCCAAACAAATTTGTGAACATCCTGTGGCTCCTCCATGATGACATAATGGCAACAGTTTTGGACAGCAATGGCTCCCAAAGTGACCCATTTAAGGTAGAATCAGGCATCAAACAGGGATGTCTTATTGCCCCAACTTTATTCTCCATCTTCATTGCTATGATACTTCATCTTATTGATGGGAAGCTTCCCAGCGGAGTGGAAATCATCTATCAGACAGATGGCAAGCTGTTTAACCTCAGAAGACTGAAAGCCAAAACCAAGGTTACAACAACATCTGTTATAGAACTCCAGTATGCTGATGACAATGTCATCTGTGCGCATTCAGAAGAAGATCTACAAGCCATTCTAAACACCTTTGCAGAAGCATATGAGAAGCTCGTCCTGTCATTGAACATTGAGAAGTGCAGTTCCAGCAGTCACCAGCCAACCCCTCTCCAATGCCAGAGGTACAACTTAATGTTGTAACATTAGAAAATGTTGACCATTTCCGCTACCTTGGCAGCCACCTCTCCACCAAAATCAACATCGACACCGAAATACAACACCACCTGAGCGGCATTTTTCCGAATGAAGCAGAGAGTGTTTGAGGACCGGGACATCCGTAGGGATACCAAGGTGCTTGTCTATAAAGCTACTGTCCTCCCAGCCCTGCTATATGCCTGTGAGACATGGACTGTCTACAGACGTCACATGCAACTCCTGGAATGATTCCATCAGCGCTGCCTCCGGAAAATCCTGCAAATCTCTTGGGAAGACAAGCAGACAAACATCAGTGTGCTGGAAGAAGCAAAGACCACCAACATTGAAGCAATGGTCCTCCGCCATCAACTCCGCTGGACTGGCCACGTTGTCCGGATGCCTGACCACCGTCTCCCAAAGCAGTTGCTCTACTCCGAACTCAAGAATGGAAAACGGAATGTTGGTGGGCAGGAAAAGAGATTTAAAGATGGGCTCAAAGCTAACCTTAAAATCTCTGGCATAGACACAGAACTGGGAAGCCCTGGTCCTTGACCGCTCCTGCTGGAGGTCAACTGTGACCAGCAGTGCTGAAGAATTTGAAGAGGCACGAATGGAGGGTGAAAGAGAGAAACGTGCCAAGAGGAAGGTGCGTCAAGCCAACCCCGAACGAGATCGCCTCCCATCTGGAAACCAATGCGCTCACTATGGGAGAAGATGCAGGTCAAGAATAAGGCTCCACAGCCACCTACAGATTCACAAGAATACAGATAATGGAAGACTATCCTATTTGTCCAACGAGGGATCGCCTAAGTAAGTAAGTAAGAAAGTAAGTAAGATCCCAGGTTTTCTGCTTTAAACTGAGTTCCCACTGCTAGATAATTTGGGATAATCTTGGATCAGATCCTGGGATATAGGGCCTGTCTGGAAGGGCCCTTAGAATGTGGTGTGATCCCTCCCTCTCTGTTTCTCCCTCTATATATAATTTATTTACTATATTTATATACCGCTTTTCTCAGCCCACGGGCGACTCAAAGCAGTTTATAGCGGCAAAATTCAATGCCCAAAGACATCATAAAACATTTAAAACAACTAAAAACAATGGCATAAATATGTGATCATTACGAAGTCAATAAAACATAACTCATTAGCATCTCTTAGTTAAAACAAGATCCAATCTCATCATCCAATCGTTCCATATTCCTATGTTTGTTACACTGCCTTTTCAAACGTCTTAACTTTCCTCCAGAATGCTAACAAAGAGGGAGCCAATCTAATGTCTCTAGGAAGGGCGTTTCATAGCCGAGGGGCCACCACTGGGAAGGCCCTGTCTCTTGTCCCCGCCAAACGTATTTCTGTTGTTGGTACTGATCTTACTATGTGTCCTTCAATCAATACAGCCCAGAAGGTGTGTGTGTGTGTGCACACACACACACAAACAGACATATTCTCTCTCTCTCTCTCTATAGATATATATATATGCCTTGGTTAAACCACACCTGATATATTGTGTCCAATTCTGGGGACCACAACTGAAGAGAGATATTGACAAGTTGGAATGTGTCCAGAGAAAGGTGACTAAAATGATCAAGGGTCTGGAGAAGAAGCTCTATGAGGAGTGGCTTAAAGAGCTGGGCATGTTTAGCCTGAAGAAGAGAAGTCTGAGAGGAGACATGATAGTCATAGGGAGGAGGGAGCAAGCTTGTTTTCTGCTGCCCTGGAGGCTAGGACGCGGAACAATGGCTTCAAACTACAAGAAAGGAGATTCCATCTGAACATGAGGAAGAACTTCCTGACTGTGAGAGCTGTTCAGCAGTGGAACTCTCTGCCCCGGAGTGTGGTGGAGGCTCCTTCTTTGGAGGCTTTTAAACAGGGGCTGGATGGCCATCTGTCAGGGGTGCTTTGAATGCGATTTTCCTGCTTCTTGGCAGAATGGGGTTGGACTAGATGGCCTATGAGGTCTCTTCCAACTCTGTGATTTTATGACTCAATGATTCTCTGTACATATATACACACCATATATACCATGCTTGGGCAAACTTCGGCCCGCCAGGTATTTTGGACTTCAACTCCCTCAATTCCTAAATATATGAATATTTCACATACACTCAGAAGTTTCTCGCTATGGTAAAATGACACATCTACACACTGCAGCCAACACTAATGCAGGCATGGCCAAACTCGGGCCCTCCAGGTGTTTTGGACTTCAACTCCCACAATTCCTAACAGCTGGTAGGGTGTTAGGAATTGTGGAAGTTGAATTCCAAAACAACTGGAGGGCCCAAGTTTGCCCATGCCTAATATACACACACACACACATATATACTATACACACACAAAACACACCATATACAAGTAAACACACACACAGCATACGTATTGATATAGTATATATTGATACCATATATGTTAATACCATATACTGTGTACGCATGTGTGTGCATACAGTAGAGTCTTGCTTATCCAACATAAACAGGCCTGCAGAATGTTGGATAAGTGTAAATATTGGATAATGAGGAGGGATTAAGGAAAAGCCTATTAAATGTCAAATTACGTTATGATTTTACAAATTAAACTGCAAAACATCATGGTTTGCAGAAAATCGACATAAAAAGCTTTTCAATATATGGTATGTTATGTACTAATTACTGTATTTATGAATTTTGCACCAAAACATTGCAATGTATTGAAACAGCTGTGGATCCGAGCGGGAGGCAGACTGCGTTGGATAATACAGAACACTGGATAAGCGAAGGTTGGATAAGTGAAACTCTACTGTGTGTGTGTGTGTATGTATGCGCGCACGCACACACACACGAGGGTTGAATGAAAAGTAATGCCTCCACCTTCGTAACTCCTCAAAAGATGGCAGTACTGGTATGTGGCAGGTACTGGCTTGTTCAGTAGACTCTCCTCTACAGTTCCATTTTGGCAGGAAGCCTTAGTATTGAATAGTTGTGTTGTTAAAGTGTGACGTATGGAACCCTGCGCAGACGGTCAGCCAATGAGTCTTAAGCAACATGCAGTCATTGAATTCTTGACAGCAGAAGGTGTCACCCCAAAGGAGATTCATCAGAGAATGCAAGCTATTTATGGTGATTGTGTTGGTGTGAGTACTGTGCGTTGTTGGGCGAGTAAGTTTAAAAATGTTGATTGAGGTGGGAACATCTGACTTGCGTGACAAACAAAGAGTTGGACGTCCTGTGACAGCAACCACCAAGTTTCACAAGCAAAACGTTGACAGATTGATTCAAGACGATCGTTGTATCACTCAGAGAGAAATTTCAAGCATAATCAGCATTTCACAAGAACGTGTGGGTCACATTATTGCTTTGCTTGGCTATTAGAAGATCTGTGCACGATGGGTACCCAGGATAAGAGAACAGAGTGTCGACTTGTTCTGTGACAGCTTCAGGAAACTTGTTCATCGTTGGCAGAAATTATGTGGAAAAGTGAGTAGTGGTAGTTAAAGAGCACATTCTAAGGATTATTTCTGTGTTTGATTTATTAAAATATTCCCATCCAAACCCAAGTAACTAAGGGGTGGAGGCATTACTTTTCATTCAACCCTCATATGTGTGTGTGTGTGTGCAAAATCTTCCTCTTTTCTCCTTTTCTCAGGGCACATCTACACTGCCCCTTTAACAGGCTCAGTGCTAGCGAATCCTGGGAGTTATAGTTCTGCAAAGTCCTTAGTCTCTGCTGTCAAAAAATGCTGGAGCCCCACCCAACTACAACTCCCAGGATGCCACAGGATTGAGCCATAGCACTTCCAGCCATGTCAAACCACACTCACTTAACTGAAAAACATGATTTCCAGCATTCAGAGAGATACCATTCGGACGGATAAGAGAACGGAGAGAATTTTGTGCACTTTCCTCCGGTTGTTCCAATGCCCTGAAATGCTCCGAAGGAATTCTTTGGTGGAGAGAGGGAAAAGAGGGGGATTTTTGTGTGCCAAAAAGAAATATCTTCATTGGTTTTGGCACACAGAATCCCATGTGTTTTTTCTCTGCGGAAACAATTCCTCTGCAACATTTCGGGACATTCGAATATAGGGAGAATATTGTAAGGGGAATATTCACTCAGTGATAAGTGGAAAGAAAATGTCTATACTTTCTAGGTCAATGCATGCAAAAGTGCAATAGTTGTGAACCGGAGTCCATTATCAGGGTGATGCAGATGCCTTTGGATCACACTGGAAAGAGAGAAAGAGAGTTCGTAATTTGGATCGGAGACGAAGGCAACACTGATGCCGTGGAGTTGGTTCTTGGGGAATTTCCTCCCCTTCCTTTCAAAAGCAAACTCAAAATCTCCTGCCGTCGTCGCAAGGGCAATGTGTGTTTATGCCTTCGACGTGTGTGGCCCGCGCAGCATCCAAGAGTAACAAACAGCAGCCGCTCAGACTTTCCTTGAAACGCACTTGGCAGCCCCAGCAGTTCAATTGCTTTTTCAAAAAACAAGGCTCAGAGAAAGAGAGAGAACCGTCTCATGAGTTGCAATCCTGGAAGGAGACAAAAAAGGGACCCCATCTGCTTGTTAACTCCTCACCAAATCTTCCATAGATTTGGCCACCATGGAGAGGTTTACGTCTCCCCTTTCTAATAGCAAGGTCTATCTTTCCAAAGGCCTGGTTTCCCCATGAGTAACGAAAGCTCAACATCCATCCTCTTGAACCAAGACCAAGTTTATTAATGACTTAGATGAAGGGCTAGAAGGCAGGATCATCAAGTTTGCAGACGACACCAAATTGGGAGGGATAGCCAATACTCCAGAGGACAGGAGCAGGATTCAAAACGATCTTGACAGATTAGAGAGATGAATGGCCAAAACTAACAAAATGAAGTTCAACAGTGACAAATGCAAGATACTCCACTTTGGCAGGAAAAACGAAATGCAAAGATACAGAATGGGGGGCGAGGCCTGGCTTGAGAGCAGTACGTGTGAAAAACATCTTGGGAGTCCTCGTGGACAACAAGTTAAACATGAGCCAACAATGTGATGTGGCGGCAAAAAAAGCCAATGGGATTTTGGCCTGCATCAAGAGGAGCATAGTGTCTAGATCTAGGGAAGTCATGCTCCCCATGCTCTATTCCGCTTTGGTTAGACCACACCTGGAATATTGTGTCCAATTCTGGGCACCACAATTCAAGAGAGATATTGACAAGCTGGAATGTGTCCAGAGGAGGGCGACTAAAATGATCAAGGGTCTGGAGAACAAGCCCTATGAGGAGCGGCTTAAGGAGCTGGGCATGTTTAGCCTGAAGAAGAGAAGGCTGAGAGGAGATATGATAGCCATGTATAAATATGTGAGAGGAAGCCACAGGGAGGAGGGAGCAAGCTTGTTTTCTGCTTCCTTGGAGACTAGGACGCGGAACAATGGCTTCAAACTACAAGAGAGGAGATTCCATCTGAACACGAGGAAGAACTTCCTGACTGTGAGAGCCGTTCAGCAGTGGAACTCACTGCCCCGGAGTGTGGTGGAGGCTCCTTCTTTAGCAAATCAGGGGTGATTTGAATGCAATATTCCTGCTTCTTGGCAGGGGGTTGGACTGGATGGCCCATGAGGTCTCTTCCAACTCTTTGATTCTATGATTCTATGATTCTCCAAAGTGTAACAACGTAGGAGTCTTGGATACAACATTTCTTCCAAGCAAGCAAGCAAGCATCATGTCTCCCAAAAGGTTCTGGAGAATGTCCTCACAAGAACTAAACTGGTCTTTTGTGAAACCTTTCCTGCCCAACACCAGCCCTGTTCTCTGTTAACCTTGAAGGCTGGTTGAAGCATCTGGAATGGATTCTTATCATCTGGCTCTTCATTGCCAGACAGAGGCTTTTAGGTCCAGAGTTGATCCATACAGAAGGAAGGTTAGGTTCTCCAATACAATGGTATCATCCGGGATTGTGGCGCAGCTGGCTGAGTGTCAGCTGCATTAAGATCACTCTGACCAAAAGTCATGAGTTCGAAGCCAGCCCAGGTTGGAGTGGGTTTCCAACCAATTGTGTAGCCTGTTGTCGACCTTTGCAACCCGAAAGGCAGTTGCATCTGTCAAGTAGGAAAATTAGGTACCACCTTAAAGTGTGGGGAGGCTGAATTAACTAATTTATGAGGCCATAAAAAAAGAGACTCCAGCAAGCACTCCAGCAAAAAGCATGCGGGGAATGCGGAAGTTATTTCATCAGTGTCGCAGATGGACGGTGAAAGCGACAGCTCCCCTGGCAGCCAGAAAACGTTAAATAGCCTCTGTCTATGTCTGTATATGTTTGTATGTCAAAATTGGCATTGAATGTTTGCCATATATGTGTACACTGTAATCCGCCCTGAGTCCCCTGCGGGGTGAGAAGGGCGAAATATAAAAGCTGTAAATAATAATAATAATAATTTATTTATTATTTCAAATATTTGTACCCTGCCCTTCTCTACCCCCAAAGGGGGACTCAGGGCGGCTTAGAGCTGGCAACAATTCGATGCCCCATATATACAACAGATGAAACAACAGTTACATAATAAGTAAACAATAAGTTAGATTTCAAAAAGCATTTCAAATAATGCAAATAGTCAGAGTTCAACAATCAACACTTAATCCAAATCCAGTCCAAAGTCCGTTTTCTATTGCATTGTCATCATTTTTATTGTCAAACTGCTATCCGAATGCTTATCCGAATGCCTGGTCCCATAGTCACGTCTTCAACTTTTTTCCTAAAGGAAAGGAGGGAAGTAGTTGACCTAATTTCGCTGGGGAGCATTCGATAGGCAGGGAACCACCACCAAGAAGGCCCTGTCCCTCGTCTCCACCAGGCACATTTGCGACGAAGGTGTGATCGAGAGCAGGCCCTTCCCGGAAAATTTTAAATTTCAAGGTGGGACGTGGGGGGGGGGGGGGTTGGTTCAGACAAGTAAGTTTGGCCAGAACCGTTTAGGGTTTTATAGGTCAAGACCAGCACTTTGAATTGTGCTCAGAACTGGACAGGTAAGCCAGTGGAGCTGACATAACAGGGGTGGGTGGGTGTGTGCTCCCTGTATGTCACTCCCGTAAGTAATCTGGCTACCACCCGTTGGACTTGTTGAAGTTTCCGAACAATCTTCAAAGGCAGCCCCACAAAGAGCGTCTTGCAGTAATCTATTTAGGATGTAACAAGAGCATGGACCGTCAACCTCTGATGATTGTGCCAATAGTCATTTTCTTCCTATTGCTGCTACCCATGAGCCAGCATGATGTTATGGTTGGGGCACTTGAGTAAGATTTGGGAAGAATGGACTCTGAATCCTCTGCTTAAGCATGAAGTGCACTGGGTGATCTTGGATACATCATATTGTTCTCTTAGTCTCAAAGGAAAGCAATGAATCCATGGTTAGTTCATCTTAGAACAGCGTTTCTCAACCTGGGGGTCGGGATCCCTGGAGGGGATCACAAGGGGGTGTCAGGGGGGTCACCAAAGACCACCAGAAAAAACTTTATTGTCTTTTGGTCATGTGGATTCTGTGTGGGAAGTTTGGCCCAATTCAATCGTTGGTGGGGTTCAGAATTCTCTTTGATTGTAGGTGAACTATAAATCCCAGAAACTACAACTCCCAAATGTCAAGGTTTATTTTCCCCAAACTCCACCAGTGTTCACATTTGGGCATATTGAGTATCTGTGCCAAGTTTAGTACATATCCATCATCGTTTGAGCCCACAGTGCTCTCTGGATGGAGGTGAACTACAACTCCAAAACTCAAGGTCAATGCCCACCTTCCAGTATTTTCTGTTAGTCATGGGAGTTCTGTGTTCTAAGTTTGGTTCAATTCCATTGTTGGTGGAGTTCAGAATGCTCTTTGATTGTAGGTGAACAACAAATCCAACAACTACAATTCCCAAATGACAAAATCAATAATCTCTGCCCAACCCCACCAATATTCAAATTTGGGCGTATCGGGTATTTTTGCCAAATTTGGTCCGGTGAAAGAAAATACATCCTGCATATCAGATATTTACATGACAATTCATAACAATAGCCAAATTACAGTTGTGAAGTAGCAACGAAAATAATGTTATAGTTGGGGGTCACCACAACATGAGGAAGTGTATTCAGGGGTTGTGGCATTAGGGAGGTTGAGAACCACTGTCTTAGAAGAATATCAAACCGCATTGTTGACATGCTGTTGTTTCACTTTAACTCCAATGGAATCCTGGGACTTGCAGTTTACGAAGGGACTTGTGAAATTCTCAACAGGAGTGGTCCTGGGCCTCACTAAACTACAAACCTCAGGTTCCCACAGGAAGTGGACAATAGCAGTTAAGGTAGAATAACAGTGCTGTAAAAAGGTAAAGGTTAAGTGGTAAAGGTAAAGGTAAATATTAAGTCAAGTTGTGTCCGACTCTGAGGGTTGGTGCTCATCTCCATTTCTGAGAGCCAGCATTGTCCATAGACACCTCTAAGGTCATGTGGCCAGCATGGCTGTATGGAGCGAAATTACCTTTCCACAGAAGCGGTACCTATTGATCTATTCACATATGCATGTTTTTCAACTGCTAGGTTGGCAAAAGCTGGGGCTAACAGCGGGAGCTCACACCGCTCCCCGGATTCGAACCTACAACCTTTCAATCAGCAAGTTCAGCAACTCAGTGGTTTAACCCACTGCACCATAACAGCAGGTTATCTCCTTAGACCAGTGGTTCTCAACCTGTTGGGTCTTCAGATGTTTTGGCCTACAACTCCCAGAAATCCCAGCCACTTTACCAACTGTTAGGATTTCTGAGAGTTGAAGGCCAAAACATCTGGGGACCCACAGGTCAAGAACCACTGCCTTAGACCATCATAATTTGGAAACAACTTGTAGGCGTGCAGCAAGAAGTACAATCGTTGCTGCCAGCATTGTGCATCCACTGGATACATCATGTTCTCCTTGCCTATTCTCCACCTGCTTCTTGACACTCTCATAACCATTGTTCCCAACTGCCTAGGTGCAGGTACTCCTTGATCCCTCTCATAAAATACTCTCTCTCACTCTTTACCTCTCTCTCTGCTGGAGGAAGGAACCCGATTCCCTTCCCAGTGCACCAAAACCAAACAACTGCAGGCAAGCAAGCATCATTAATTAGCAGCAGATGGTGATGCGTGACAGGTAGCTGCGTACCTGCCGTTGCGTCTTTCCGCCAGAAAGCAGGCTTGGCCTCCAAGGACCTCCCAGTTACCAATGAACAGGGGCTGGAACCATGGCACATTCCAGTCACCAGCTGAGGACGGCCTACGCAGAGGCATTAAAAGAGGAATGGGAGGGGGGGGGGCAAACGAGGGGCCGGTTGTACATTGGCAAAAAAACAGAACTAGATTGCGGGAGAAAACATGAGAGGGAAAGAGCTCCTTTGGAGCCGGGAGCATCAGCCATGTTCAAACGGCACCGGAGAGAGATAACGCAGCTGAAAGAAAGCCGGCGCAGCCTTGTGTCTCCCGTCTTCCCGCAAAAGGATTTACTGGCGGCGCATTAATGGGCCTGCTCAGTATTCCGCTCCAGACGGCGGATAATGCCTCTGCCAAACTAACTGCAATAAATTAATTAAATTAATCGGCTGCGCTGCGCCCGTTGCCCACCCGGCGACGTGAAGCGCTGAGCTGGGTGGGCCACTTTCGCTCCCCCTCTGTGCCCAGAGCTTGGAAACCCGGACCCCCTTCTGACCCCCGAACCCCACAGATAGCGTGGCCCCCCCATCACCGCCTGAATTTTCAGCGTGATAGGCCACCTGCCTCATTCAGCTAATCGCCGTCCTGGCGGTTTAGATCACATTAGTTTCCCGTGTAATTAAGACTGTCCAGGAGGGCACGCAGATGCTTCGTGCGGCCGTTCCCTCTTTACCCGTCAACGTGCCTCCTGCGCAGATAGGTGCAATTAACCAACCCTGTTCACAGTCATTAAGCATTAATGCACCTCATTAGCATAAGAACAGGAAGGAGGCTTTGACGAAGGGAGGGAAGCCTATCCGAGAAAGAGAGAGATGGACATATGAGACGGAGGAGCGTTGTCCAGACCTGTAACCTCCCATTGGGGCTCGGTTGGACGTCTCCAAAGCAATGGCCAACACCTTTGCCCTCTTTTTAGCCAGACATGAAGTTTGGGCCTCCTGGATGAGTCTGCTTTTAAGGCAATTAGGAGAGCGGTGGAAACGACGAGTCCATGGAATATGCCGAACCTCAGCTTCCCTTTTGACAGAGGTCCTTCAAGAAAACAGAGACAATGGCCAACCGTTACGAGTCGGGGCCCTCCAACAAAGGACGTCTGTCATTTCGGATTTGGACATATTGGGACGTGTTATATGAGACTCTCTGTCCCTGTCCCACTGGTGCAAACAAAGGCGCTCTTTCCATTAAGGGCCCCATTAAGCACTTTATGAAATGTATTAAGAGAGAGAGAGAAAGAGACGGTGACGAACAAGTCGAGGCCATGGAAAGAAAGAGTTGGAAGAGGAGGCAATGGCGTCCTTGGAGACCTGGAATCAAAGAAGGGTAAAAACTAGGATAATCGCTTCATTTTTCAAATGGCAGGTCTTGGAGACAAAATGACTTGACAGAATGAATGAATCTCTTTCCCCACAACCTATATACGTGCAACAACAATAGGGAACCTGGGGACAAACAGTAATGTTTATGTTTATGGAGGAGGTATGGTGTGGGAAAGAAACTTGAGTTTTGGACTCTGGAAACCAGGGTTTGAAAGATATGGCTACTCACTTGGGTGAGACACACACTCTCAGCTTCAGAGGCAGACAAAGGCAAATCTCATCTGAATAAATCTGGCACAAGAAAACCCTACGATAGGGTTGCCAAAAGTTGGACATGACTCAGTCATGCATGCAACAACAACAAAAAGGTCTTCAGAACTAACATGGCCCCAAAGTTTGGGATAACCGCCAACCAAGGTTTGAATTAAGTTGCCATTCCTTCCCACAAACACAAAGCCAGCATATTGCAAGCTTTTCCCCTGCTGCTTTCAGCAGAAGTACATGTGAAAAAGATCTTGGAGTCCTTGTGGACAACAAGTTAAACATGAGTCAGGAATGTCACGCAGCAGCATAAAAAGCCAATGGGATTTTGGCCTGCGTCAAGAGGAGTCTAGTGCCTAGATCCAGGGAAGTCATGCTACCTGTCTACTCTGCCTTGGTTAGACCACAACGTGTCCAATTCTGGGCACCACAATTGAAGGGAGATGCTGACTCTACGCTGGAACGTGTCCAGAGGAGGGTGACTAAAAGGGTCTGGAGAACAAGCCCTATGAGGAGTGGCTTCAAGAGCTGGGCATGTTTAGCCTGAAGGAGAGAAAGCTGAGGGGAGGCATGATGAGGGCCAAGGATCAAGATGTGAGGGGAAGTCATAGGAAGGAGGGAGCAAGCTTGTTTTCTGCTGCCTTGGAGACTGGGACCCAATGGAACTATGGCTTCAAACTACAGCAGTGGTTCTCAACCTTCCTAATACTGTGACCCCTTAATATAGTTCTTCATGGTGACTCCCAACCATAAAATTATTTTTGTTGCTACTTCATAACTTTAATTTTGCTGCTGTTATTAATTGTAATGTAAATATCTGATGTGCAGGATGTATTTTTGTTCACTGGACCAAATTTGGGCAAATACCCAATATGCCCAAATTTGAATACCTGGGGGCGGGGGGTGGTGGATTTTGACATTTGAGAGTTGTAATTACTGGGATTTATAGTTCACCCAGAATCAAAGAGCATTCTGAACCCTATCAATGATAGAATTGGGCCAAACTTCCCACACAGAACCCCATGACCAACAGAAAATACTGTGATTTCTGATGGTCTTTGGTGACCGCTCTGATACCCCTTTGTGAACGCCCCCAAGGGCCCCGACCCCTAGGTTGAGGACTACAGGAAAGAAAGGAGATTCCACCTGAACATGAGGAAGAACTTCCTGACTGTGAGAGCTGTCCAACAGTGGAACTCTCTGCCCCGGAGTGTGGTAGAGACTCCTTCTTTGGAGGCTTTTAAACAGAGGCTGGATGACCAACTGTCGGGGAGGCGATTTTCCTGCTTCTTGGCAGAATGGGGTTGGACTGGATGGCCCACGAGGTCTCTTCCACCTCTAGGATTCTATGATCCTATGCTCCAGAAACCAGAATACAATCCAATAGATTCAAATGACAAGAGAAGGGATTCCACCTCAACATTAGGATGAACATCTGGACTATAAGAGTTATTCAGCAATGGGACGGACTGCCTTAAAGGATGATGAACTCTCCATCTTTGGGTGTCAACAAAACAGAGGTTGGACGGGGACCTTTCAGACTGCAATCTGTGTATTATTCCATGGTAAGAAGACCCAACCTTTGGGAGCAACCACCAAGAAGGTCCTCTTTTGCTCCATCTCTTATCGCTTGGGCGAAAGCCCTCTTAAAAGCCAGGCAACCTCATGGAAGACCTTTTGAAAAAGAGATGCATTTCCACAAAAGCTATCAACACCTGGATTCCAACCCTCCACAAACACACACACACAATAACAGCAGCAGCAGCCCGCTCTGGATGGAAACCAACACCTTCCCACTCTTGCAGGAAAACAGCGGTTGCTGGCACGGCCTCCCAATGAGCTGGCTCACACCCGCCTATTCCTCCTCCTGCCATTGGCTTTTTCTCTTTTTTCCTGCAATTGCAATTAGCCAGGATGGCAGCCGCAGGGGTGGGGAGGGGGCGGCGGAGAGGAAGACCAGCCAAGCAGAGAGAGAGAAAGAGAGAGAAAGAGAGAGGAAGGCTTTCCCTTTTCATCCTCCAAAAGGGCCAAGCGAACCGCCGAAAGCGCTTGCAGGTCTCTGTCGATTGAGAACATCAGAGCCGACACGTTTTGAGCGCTGGCGTTTGGGCGTAAGCCATTTCAATGGCAAAGGAACGAGGGAAGGACAAGGGAAATCGGGAAACTGAGAGGAGAGACATGTTCGGAAAGGAGAAAATTGTGTGCCACAACAAAGCAAGAGAAAGAGAGAGAGAGAGGAGATTTGAAGGCCATCCATGCCTACTGGGTAGCATTATTGGGCATCTTGGACACACGCCGTCCTCCTGCGGCCATACTAACCGTCCGACTTTGCCGTATTGCACTCGGAGGCTCGGTTTTGACTCTATCTCTGGCACCAGCCGGCCTCTTTTGTCATTATTGGCTGAGATTGCGGAGATGGCAGCCAGCTCGCCCGGTGCGGAGAGATTACTCCTTTTCTCCTCCTCCTTCTTCTCTGGCCCTCCTTTTTTTTGGCAGGTTCTCTTTGCTAAAAGGAGATCGCTGTAGAGGGGAAAGTGTTCCGCCTTCTCTCGCCAAGGGAAAGGTGGGCACCACGTTGATGAGGCCAGGGCTCAACCCTGGCACGGCGTGTGTCTAGGATGAAATCAAGAGGCCAAAGTAACGCAAGGGCATGGAGGGAGGCCATATCAAGGCTAGGGTTGGTGTCACCCCTTGCAGTCCTTCGTAGCCTCACCCTATGCACTCTCTCACTGTACAAGACATTTAGGAAACACTGTGCGAACACCAAGCGCAAAGTAGCTGCACACAAAAACATAGAATCATAGAATCAAAGTGTTGGAAGAGACCTCATGTGCCATCCAGTCCAACCCCCTGCCAAGAAGCAGGAATATTGCATTCAAATCACCCCTGACAGATGGCCATCCAGCCCCTGTTTAAAAGCTTCCAAAGAAGGAGCCTCCACCACACTCCGGGGCAGAGAGTCAGGACATTCTTCCTCATGTTCAGATGGAATCTCCTCTCTTGTAGTTTGAAGCCATTGTTCCGCGTCCTAGTCTCCAAGGAAGCAGAAAACAAGCTTGCTCTCTCCTCCCTGTGACTTCCTCTCACGTATTTATACATGGCTATCATATCTCCTCTCAGCCTTCTCTTCTTCAGGCTAAACATTCCCAGCTCCTTAAGCCGCTCCTCATAGGGCTTGTTCTCCAGACCCTTGATCATTTTAGTCGCCCTCCTCTGGACACATTCCAGCTTGTCAATATCTCTCTTGAATTGTGGTGCCCAGAATTGGACACAATATTCCAGGTGTGGTTTGACCAGAGCAGAATAGAGGGGTAACATTACTTCCCTGGACCTAGACATATTGAGGAAACTTACTATTAGTGCAAGGGGTGCAGACCCAAAATTAATAAGAACATCAGCCCTGACCTTGTCTTACTCAACTTCTGAGTATGGCCACAGAAGGATGCCCAATAACGCTATCCAGTAGGCATGGATGGCCTTCAAATCTCCTCTCCCTCTCTCTCTTTCTCTCGCTTTTTTGTGGCACACAATTTTCTCCTTTCCGAACATGTCTCTCCTCTCAGTTTCCCGATTTCCCGTGTCCTTCTCTTGTACCTTTGCCACTGAAATGGCTTACACCCAAACACCAGCGCTCAAAATGTGTCGGCTCTGATGTTCTCAATCAACAGAGACCTGGCATAAATCTGCCTCAAACAAGTGTAGGTTTAAAACATCCTGTCATATTCCGCATTCTTATGGCACCGAACAAAGAATGCGGAATAATCACAGGATGTCTCAAACCTACACTTGTTGATAGACTCTATAGCAGTAGTTCTTAACCTATGAGTCCCCAGGTGTTTTGGCCTACAACTCCAAGAAATCCCAGCCAGTTTACCAGCTGTTAGGATTTCTGGGAGTTGAAAGCCAAAAGATCTGGGGACCCACAGGTTGAGAACCACTGCTCTATAGGCTGGCTGGCATTGCCTCCCCTGATGTGTGATGGGAAGTTGCTGCCAACTGTGAGAGAAATAAGGTTGAACACTGTGAAAGCCACCTACTGCATAGCACCTCCTTCCTCCCAGTAGACTTAAATCAAGGGAAACTTTCATGAGAAGCACCACTCCTCTTAACGTTCCCCCAGCAACAGCAAGAATATATCCCAGTGACCGACAAAATCAGGCAATTCCAACTGGATGCCCCCCCCCCCCCCACACACACACACACAGGTCTTCCTCCAGGGGCAAAACAAGAACGGGCAACTTGGAAGCCCCCGAACAGACTCAGAAGTGGAGTGGGAAAAGACAACCTGGCAAAATGGCATGACCTAGAAGAATCCTCCACCTTGTGTGACTGTGGAGCAGAACAAACAACTCTGTACCTGAATGCTTGTCCACAATGCCTTGCCTCATGCACAGAGGAAGAAGTGTTGAAAAACTACAAACAATGCAGTTGCTGTTGCCCGTTTTTGGTCTAAAACTATCTAACTATCTAACTATCTAATGCTGCAACCTCTTAATACAGCTCCTGATGTTGTGGTGATCCCCAACCATAACATTATTTTCGTTGCTACTTCATAACTGTAATTTTGCTACTGTTATGAATCGTCATGTAAATATCTGATATGAAGGATGTATTTTCATTCACTGGACCCAATTTGGCACAAATACCTGAAACACCCAAATGTGAATACTGGTGGGGTTGGGCAGAGATGATTGATTTTGTCATTTGGGAGTTGTAGTTGCTGGGATTTATAGTTCACCTACAATCAAAGAGCATTTCGAACGCCACCACCTATGGAATTGAACCAATATTGGCACACAGAACTCCCATGACCAACAGAAAATGCTGGACAAGTTTGGTGGGCATTGACCTTGACTTTTGGAGTTGTAGTTCACCTACATCCTGAGAGCACTGTGGACTTAAACAATGATAGATCTGTAATTTTGCTACTGTTAGGAATCATAATGTAAATATCTGATATGCAGGATGTATTTTCATTTACTGGACCAATACACCCAAATTTGAATAGTAGTGGGATTGGGGGGGGGGGGGTTGATTTTGTCATTTGGGAGTTATAGTTGCTGGGATTTATAGTTCACCTACAATCAAAAAGCATTCTGAACTCCACCAACAATAGAATTGAGCCAAACCCCCATGCCTTGAAGGGACTTGTTGAAACGAGCCTCCTTCCAACATCGCACACTCTCCCTCGTCCACGAATTTGCACCACGCTGCCATGCGCCGAGCACGCATGCTCTCCCCTCCCTGCTTGGAATCTCAGAAATAGCCCTCTCTTTGGCTGAGAAGCCAGCCAATCACAGCAGAGGAGGACTTCTGGTGGGAGGATTCACCTTCAGTTTCCAAAAAGGAAGAGAAGGACAGGAGGAGAGATCTTCAGCCTTCTCTGCCAAAGGGGTTCCTAAGTCCATCAGAAATATTGTTTTCTGATGTTCCTTGGTGACTGTGCTGTCGCACGCTGGGCCTGTGCATCAGACTGCAGACAGGACATAAATTCTGTGTGCTCAATGGGACGCCGGGGCTGCCTCAGATGAAAGGCCTTTGGATTTCCTTAAAACACAGTCTCTAGAATACTTAAAGGTTCAACAAAGTTCTTTATTAATGAAAACTAACAGGTACTTTAAGGCTTTCTTAACAGTCTATTGGCTCTTTCAATCTTGTCCACAGGGAACAGGCACTATCTTCTTAACTGTAACTAATGGGGAAATCCTTAACTTCTAATCTGGGCAGTCTGTCTTTGCCTCTGTTGGCATGGAGCCCCTACACCCGGTACCAACTGCTTCTGGCTTCCACGAGAGACCCTTACCAAGCAGAGCTTTGTAGACTTCCAGGGGGAAAGAACTCAGGTTTCCGTGATGGCTGGCTGAAGTCCCTCAGCAAAGGAGCTGTAAGGCTGTACAACCCCGGTCAGGCTGTAGGCTGAATATCTCCCCGGCCACGCCGAAGACGAAGCTTTCTACAGGAGCTCTTGGTTTTATGTCCTGTATGAAAGGCTTCTCTGTGTGGACTGAACCCAAAATGGCTCCTATTCCCTCCAAAAACCCAAAAAGGGGCGGGACCAGGGAACCTAACTGTAATTGACAGGTGGCTTGCCCTATGATTGCAGCCAAAAGAAGCCACCTATCTGCAGAGTCCTTGAAACTCAGGACTACAACAAACATTCAATGCAAAGCAAACAAAATTGGAGCTCCTGGTACAGTTGTACCTGCACAGTGACCCCACTGAAATCCCCTCATGACCTCCCCAGGGGTCCCGACCCCCAAGTCGAGAAGCAGCTTGTGATCCCTTTATTTTATCAGTTTTAGATTAACTATTTTATAAGTTTTGGATAATCTATTATATGCACTGCTTTTGACACGAAATAATGTAAATAAACCATAGGAGACTATGCCATAGGAGAAAAATGTACCCAAATGGGTGGGGATGAAATAACAAAGCGGCCACGGATTCTGTCCCTTCCTCCCTTCCTTTAATTCCTGTGAGTTCAAAGTGCAAAACGAGTTCACACTTAATTCGCTTAGAGGAGGGGGAGAAAAGAGGGCAAAATAATGCCTGTCTTAATTTGTTTGTTTGTTTGTTTTTACAGTATTTATATTCTGCTCTTCTCACCCCGCAGGGGACTCAGGGCAGATTACAATGTACATATACATGGCAAACATTCAATGCCGTAGACCAGTGGTTCTCAACCTGGGGTCCCCAGATGTTTTTGGCCTACAACTCCCAAAAATCCTAATAGCAGGTAAAATAGCTGGGATTTCTGGGAGTTGTAGGCCAAAAACATCTGGGGATCCCAGGTTGAGAACCACTGCCGTAGACACACAACATATATAGACAGACACACAAAGGCTCTTTAACATTCCAGCTTCATTAGGGTATTCTAGCCACTGGGGGAGCTGTCACTTCACCGTCCATTTGTGACACTGATGGAGTACTTCCTCATTCTTTTGCTTGCTTGCTGGAGGTTTTATGGTGTTATAAATTAGTTAAATTAGCCTCCCTACATAAGCGGTACCTAAATTTCCTACTTGACAGATGCAACTGTCTTTCAGGCTGCAAAGGTCGACAGCAAGCTACACAGATGGTCGGAAGCTCACTCCGACCCGGGCTGGCTTTGAAGTGATCTTAATGCAGCTGACTCCCATCCACACTGACTAATGAAGTTTGACACTTCTTTAATTTCCATAGCACAATGCTATGGTATGCTAGGGGTTCTAGTTTTACCAGGTCTTCGCTGGCCAAGATTGCTAGTGTCTCGACAAACTACAAATCCCAGGATCCCATAGCATTGAGCCATGACAATTAAAGTCGGCTCAAACTTGCATTCACTCAGCAGTGTAGATGCAACCCCAGTCAACTCAGTCAAAAGCAAACTGCTGCAAATTCGGTCTTCTCCCTCAGTTGTGATCTTGACTACACTCCAATGTTGCTTGGATGCACATGTTGTGGTTTTCGTGTTTGAAAGGTTGGCTATGATCCGGTGTGTTTGAAGAAGCCAGGCTTGGCTGGGCATGTCCTGAGGGTAAGGATGCCTCCTTCTGCAAACACAGAAGGCCCCCAACGTGAAGCAAAGCCATAAATCCCTGACTTTGCCCTGCCAGGGGCTTTGAAGATACAAGCCCGGAAAGATGAAGACATGCAAAGCCAGGAAGCCCCATTAGCTATGCCAAAGCCAGAAAATTGGCACAAAAAGGTGTGTTTGTCTCGTGCTCGTAATCCTGTGCAATCTACGCACCTAAACCAGGTTCAAAGCAGAGCCATATTGGACCCTTTAGCACAGTCATGTGCAAACTTTGGCCCTCCAGGTGTTTTGGGCTTCAACTCCCACAATTCCTAACAGTCTCGGGCCAAAGTTTGCACATGCCAGCACTAGACTCTTAGCAATACATCCTGGGATTGCATTGGCTTTTTTAGCTGCCGCATCACACTCTTGGCTCATGTTCAATTTGCGTCCTACTAAGACACCAAGATCCCCTTGGCATGTAACTGTTTTCAAGCCAGCTGTCACCCATCCTATCCAAGAAGCTGCCACCCATCCAAGAAGCACTGCCTGAACATCAAGCAAAAAGTGGGTGCTAGAAATAATATCATACAAAAGCTGACTGGCACAACCTGGGGATCACAACCAGACACAGTGAAGACATCTGCCCTTGGGCTATGCTACTCTGCTGCTGAGTACGCATGCCCAGTGTGGAACACATCTCACCACACTAAAACAGTAGATGTGGCTCTTAATGAGACATGCCGCATTATCATGGGGTGTCCTATATCTCTGTAATTTCACCACTGGAGAAATTACACTGCTTAGCCGGTATTGCACCACCTGACATCTGATGGGAAGTAGAAGCCAATAGTGAAAGGCAGAGATATCTCCAGCTCATCCCCTGTTTGGGTATCAGCCAGAATGTCAACGACTTAAATCAATAAATAGTTTTCTAAGATCTACAGAGACACTCGCTGGAACACCTCAGCAAGCGAGAGTCCAAAAGTGGCAGGCTCAAACCCAGAACCTCAACCAATGGTTGACTCCCCCCTGGGCACACAGAAGACTGGGCGATTTGGAAGGTGCTGAACAGACTGCGCTCTGGCACCACAAGATGCAGAGCCAACCGTCAGAAATGGGGCCACAAAGTGGAATCCACGACATGCGAGTGTGGAGAAGAGCAAACCACTGATCACCTGCTGCAATGCAACCTGAGCCCTGCTACATGGACAATGGAAGACCTTCTTGTGGCAACACCAGAAGCACTCCAAGTGGTCAGATACTGGTCAAAGGACATTTAATCAACTACCAAACTTGCAATTTTGTGTTTTGTCTGTTGGTTTGTTTTGTTCTGTTAGAAATGTAATACAATTGTCTGGTTGCCCTGACATGACAAATAAAACCTATCCTATATCTCTGTATTTCATTACTTCTTCCTACCAAATACTTTTCCCTGTTGAAATTTGTTTTTGGCCCAGCTCTCCAATCTTTTGAGGTCACTTTGCACCCTGATCCTGTCCTCTGGGGCGTCGGCTATGACTCCCAATGAGGTCCCATCTGCAAATCGCTCTCTATTCCGTCATCCAAGTCAGTGATAAAGAAGGGACAAGTGAGGTGCCATAGGGTTCAACCCTGGCGCTACTCCACTGTTTCCTTCTCTTCAAGGTGAACAGGTCCACGCTCTGGTCACATCCCGAATAGATTACTGCAACGCACTCTACGTGGGGCTGCCTTTGAAGACGGTTCGGAAACTGCAGTTAGTCCAACGGGAGGCAGCCAGATTACTAACAGGAGCTACATACAGGGAGCATACCAGCCCCTTGTTGCGTCAGCTCCATTGGCTGCCTGTCCACTTCCAAGCTCAGTTCAAAGTGCTGGTTTTGACCTATAAAGCTCTATACAGTTCTGGCCCAGCTTACTTGTCCAAATGCATCTGGCTCGTAACTTAACATCATCCGGGGAGGCCCTGCTCTCGCTCCCACCAACATCGCAAACATGGCTGGCTGGGACGAGAGACAGGTCCTTCTCGGCTGTAGCCCCCCGCCTGTGGATTTTGCTTCCAAATGAAATACAATCGACTCCATCCCTCCTGGCGTTCAGGAAAAAAATAAAATCTTGGTTTTGGGACCAACCTTTCGGACAATAAACATAAAGCAGCACTTTGACTGGAAATAGACTGGCAAGACGATATGTATGAGGGTACGGTTTTATTGTGAGCTTGTGGACTACGTATTGTTTTAATGACTGTTTTGATAATTTGGTTAATTAATTGCTATAGTTTTAACTCTGTATGTATTTATGGTTTTATACTGTGTTATTGATTGTGGCATCAAATCATAGAATCAAAGAGTTGGAAGAGACCTCATGGGCCATCCAGTCCAACCCCATTCTGCCAAGAAGCAGGAATATTGCATTCAAAGCACCCCTGACAGATGGCCATCCAGCCTCTGTTTAAAAGCTTCCAAAGAAGGAGCCTCCACCACACTCCGGGGCAGAGAGTTCCACTGCTGAACGGCTCTCACAGTCAGGAAGTCGTGTTCAGATGGAATCTCCTCTCTTGTAGTTTGAAACCATTGTTCCGCATCCTAGTCTCCAAGGAAGCAGGAAACAAGCTTGCTCCCTCCTCCCTGTAGCTTCCTCTCACATATGTATACATGGCTATCATATCTCCTCTCAGCCTTCTCTTCTTCAGGCTAAACATGCCCAGCTCCTTAAGCCGCTCCTCATAGGGCTTGTTCTCCAGACCCTTGATCATTTTTGTCACCCTCCTCTGGACACATTCCAGCTTGTCAATATCTCTCTTCAATTGTGGTGCCCAGAATTGGACACAATATTCCAGGTGTGGTCTAACCAAAGCAGAATAGAGCATGGGGAGCATGACTTCTCTAGATCTAGACACTAGGCTCCTATTGATGCAGGCCAAAGTCCCATTTACTTTTTTTGCCGCCACATCACATTGTTAGCTCATGTTTAACTTGTTGTTCACGAGGACTCCAAGATCTTTTTCACACGTACTGCTCTCGAGCCAGGCATTGTCCCCCATTCTGTATCTTTGCATTTCATTTTTTCTGCCAAAGTGGAGTATCTTGCATTTGTCACTGTTGAACTTCATTTTGTTAGTTTCGGCCATTCATCTCTCTAATCTGTCAAGATCGTTTTGAATCCTGCTCCTGTCCTCTGGAGTATTGGCTATCCCTCCCAATTTGGTGTCGGCTGCAAACTTGATGATCCTGCCTTCTAGCCCTTCATCTAAGTCATTAATAAAGATGTTGAACAGGACCGGGCCCAGGACAGAACCCTGCGGCACTCCACTCGTCACTTCCTTCCAGGATGAAGAGGAAACATTGGTGAACACTCTTTGGGTTCGTCCAATGTTGCCTTTTGTTATCAGCTCTGAATCCCCCCCCCCCCCCCCGGAGAAGAGCGGGGTAGAAATGCTATAAATAAATAATAAATAAATTGGGAAGCACTTTTTGGGTTCGGAAGATTAACCAGTTCCCAGCTGACCAAACAGGAGTATGGTTCAACTCACTCTACCTTAAACCGTGAGGTTCTTTTTTTCATGTCAGGAGCAACTTCAGAAACAGCGTCTAATGTGAGAGAATTGGGTGCCTGCAAGGAAGTTGCCCAGTGGATGCCCGGATGTTTTACCATCCTGTGGGAGGCTTCTCTCATGTCCCTGCATGAGAAGCTGGCGCTGACAGACAGGAGCTCACCCTGCCCCCCGGATTCGAACCGCCAACCTTTTGGTCAGTAGTCCTGATGGCACAAGGTACTGTGGGTCATGACCCCCCAAATGGGGTCCCCGAAAGTCAATCTTCAGGAGGAACCTGACAACCTGGTTATTCCAATGTGCCTTCAATGATTGAATGTAGGACACTCCCTCACCAAAGTGACCTCGGAAGCACTTTATTTATGGTTCGTGCAATTAAATCCTTCCTCATCCCCGGATCCCCCTTCACGACAATTTTACACTTTCCTATCTCTCAGTGTTTTTAAAATTTTAAATTTTATTCTTGAATTGGCCCTAGCCCAGTGAAATTTCTGTGTTTTGATGTTTGATTTTATATTGCTGTGTTGTCTATTAAATTGGTTTTTGCATTTTATGTATTTTATTTTTCGGTTTTGTTATGTTTTTGTGTAATACTGTGTTTATTGTATTGATGGGCGTGGCCTCATGTAAGCCGCCCCGAGTCCTCCTGGGGGAGATGGAGCGGGGTATAAATAAAGTATTATTTAATTATTATTACTAGCCGTCCCCTGCCACACATTGCTGTGGCCCACATGGGGGTTCTGTGTGGGAGGTTTGCCCCAATTCTCTGTGATTGTAGGTGAACTATAAATCCCAGCAACTACAACTCCCAAATGTCAAGATTCTATTTTCCCCAAACTCTACCAGTGTTCACATTTTGGCATATTGAGTATTAGTGTAGAGTTTGGTCCAGATCCATCATTGTTTAAGTCCACAGTGATCTCTGGATGTAGGTGAACTACAATTCCAAAACCAAAGGACACAGCCCACCAAACCCTTCCAGTATTTTCTGTTGGTCATGGGAATTCTGTGTGCCAAGACTGGTTCAATTCCGTCATTGCTAGAGTTCAGAATGCTCTTTGATTGTAGGTGAACTATAACTCCCAGCAACTACAATTCCCAAGTGTCAAGGTTATTTTCCCCGAACTAGGCCTGGGTAACAACGGAAAAATATGTTTCTAAACTCGCTTCGTTTTTAGGGGTCTATCGCATTTCGTTTTTTTAAAGAATTCCGAAATTTTGCTTTTAAAAATTTCGAAATTTACGAAATTTTGTAAAATTACGAATCGATTCGTTAATGGCGGACGCGATTGCGCAATATGCTAAAAAAAAACACCTCCAAATGGGACAGGGGGAACTTCTGAAGCTTCCCTCTCTGTTGTTGACTGTTGGTGTGATAAAACAAACAACAACTATAAAACTTGCACCAGACATGCGAAAATAATTACGAAATAATTTCGAAATAATAACGAAATAATTACAAAATAAATTGAAAAAAATTGTTTCGAATCTAATTTACTTCTCACACTATTCCTGCATGGCTCAATATTGGATCGTAAGCTAATTTAAATACGAATTAATAACAAATTACGAAATTAACGAAGCCTACCCCGAACTCCACCAGTGTTCACATTTGGGCATACTGAGTATTTGTGCTAGGTTTGGTCCAGATCCATCATTGTTTGAGTCCACAGTGATCTCTGCATGTAGGTGAACTACAACTCCAAAACCAAAGGACACTGCCCACCAAACCATTCCGGTATTTTCTGTTGGTCATAGGAGAACTCTGTACCAGGTTTGGTTCAATTCCATCAATGGTGGGGTTCAGAATGCTCTTTGATTGTAAATGAACTATAAATCCCAGCAACTACAACACCCAAATGACAAAATCAATTTTTGAGTGAAGGACATACATTGGGTTGTTAGGTGCCTTGTGTCCAAATTTGGTGTCAATTCCCCCAGTGGTTTTTGAGTTCTGTTAATATCACAAACGACCATTACATTTTTATTTATATAGATTATTATTATTAATGATGATGATGATGATGATGATGAAGGGAACACTGGTTGTTTTCTGAATGCCACCTAGTGACTGTTTTGGGAATTACACCAATCTGTTGTGCAGTATAGGTAAAGGTAGTCCCTTGACATTGAGTCCAGTCATGTCTGACTCTGGGTGTGGTGCTCATCTCCATTTCTAAGCCGAAGAGCCAGCGTTGTCCGTAGACACCTCCAAGGTCATGTGGCCAGCATGACTGCATGGAGCACTGTTACCTTCCCACTGGAGCGGTACCTATTGATCTACTCACATTTGCATGTTTTCTAACTGCTAGGTTGGCAGAAGCTAGGGCTAACAGCAGTATGCTCTGCAGCTATACTTCAAGAAAAGGAAGACAGGCCTGTTTAGCAAACATTGCAAATGTCTGATATATATCTAGGGTCACACACACACACACATACACAGAATGCAAGCCAAAAGGGATCCTGAGTGGAAAAGTTGAAGAAGCCCTGATCTAGTCTCCATTGGGCAAGATACCATGAGGCCAGTATTTGGCCCCAGCATTCAAAATCCTGCACTCCTGGCGTAGATCGCGCTGCAAGAGTCAACTATCAACAAGGCAAACCCAGCTGCCGCAGCCAAGTCGGAGCTCGATTTGAGGGCAGGTCCCGACAAGAGAGGGCTCCTTTTGATCCATGGAGGGATCCCAGTAAAGCCTCGCAGGCCAGGGCTTGCCATCGTCAGGGGGTTTTGGCAGCCCAAGAAAGGAGAAGCCGGGGAAATGCGCAGAAACCTCTCTTGGCCTGAACACCTCTTGGAGAGAGGCGCTTCCTTCATTCCCAAATCCTGCAGGAAAGGAAAAGGTTGGGGAGAAAAGGGGGGAAGCGGATGCTCTGGGCCAAAACAGGGGGGGCTTCTGATCCTCAGTTTAAAGAAAGAGCCTTACTGTGAATGGAGGCGGAAAAGAAGGAGGGTCATTCTGTGCAAGGAAGATCCTACTCAAAGGAAGCCAGGAGTAACAAGAGCTATTTTCTCTTTCTGCTGTGAACGAGTCTTCCAAAACTCTATTGCACCCTTCCCAAAGGATCTGCAGAGTTAGGGCGAAAATGTGCACTATTAATTCAAAAATACAGTCTACAAGTCTGTTCTTACTCTGCAAAAAGAAAAAGCGGAGTATAAATAACTATAATAATGTGTTGTTGAAGGCGTTCATGGCCGGAATCACTGGCTTGCTGTGAGTTTTCCGGGCTGTTTGGCCATGTTCCAGAAGCATTCTCTCCTGAAGTTTCACCTGCATCTATGGCAGGCATCCTCAGAGGTTGTGAGGTCTGTTGGAAACTACGCAAGTTGGGTTCATATTGGGTTGTTGTAAGTTTTTCGGGTTGTCTGGCCATGTTCCAGAAGCATTCTCTCCTGACGTTTTGCCCACATCTATGGCCGGCATTCTCAGAGGTGGAGCCCCCGGTGGCGCAGTGGGTTAAACCCCTGCACTGACAGGACTGAAGACTGACAGGTCGCAGGTTCAAATCTGGTCAGAGGCGGATGAGCTCCCTTTATCAGCTCCAGCTCCTCGTGTGGGGGCATGAGAGAAGCCTCCCACAAGGATGATAAAACATCAAAACATCCGGGCATTCCCTGGGCAACGTCCTTGCAGACGGCCAATTCTCTCACACCAGAAGCGACTTGCAGTTTCTCAAGTCACTCCTGACACGACAAAAAAAAATCCTCAGAGGTTGTGAGGTCTGTTGGAAACTACACAAGTTGGGTTCATATTGGGTTGTTGTAAGTTTTTCGGGCTGTCTGGTCATGTTCCAGAAGCATTCTCTCCTGACGTTTCACCCACATCTATGGCAGGAAACCTCAGAGGTCATAAGATCTATTGGAAACTAGGCAAGTGACGTTTATATTGGTTGTTGTACATTTTTCTGGGCAGTATGGCCGTATTCCAGAAGCAATCTATCCTGAAGTTTTGCCTGCATCTATGGCAGACATCCTCAGAAGCTGTGAGCTCTGTTGGAAACTATTATTTATTTATTTATTTATTTATTACTTGCACTTATTTACCGCCACTCTCAGCCCAGGGGGCGACTCGTGGCGGTGAACAACAACATAGAAAAGACAATTTACAGTAATCAGAACAATACATAACATGCTACTACTACTTGACATATACTTATACTAAAAATCCGCTTCGTCATATCATGGGTCATAGTCAGTCTCATAGTCGTGGTCCATTCCGGTCATCATTGCCAAGATATAGCACTCAGTTAAAGGCCAACTCGAAGAGCCATGTTTTCAGGCTCTTACGAAAGGCCATAAGGGAGGGCGCCTGTCTAACTTCAGCAGGGAGGGCGTTCCACAGCCGGGGGGCCACCACCGAGAAGGCCCACTCTCTCGTCCCCGCCAGGCGTGCCTGTGAGGCAGACGGGATCGAGAGAAGGGCCTCCCCGGATGATCTCAAGGTCCTCGTGGGCTCGTAGGCCAAGATGCGGTCTGCAAGGTATTTTGGGCCGGAACCGTTTAGGGCTTTGTAGGATAGTACCAGCACCTTAAATTGGGCCCGGTAGCAAATCGGCAGCCAGTGGAGCTGGGACAGCAGGGGCGTTGTGTGCTCCCTACGCCCTGCTCCTGTTAACAACATGGCTGCCGCGCGCTGGACTAGCTGGAGCTTCCGGGCCGTTTTCAAGGGCAGCCCCACGTAGAGAGCGTTGCAGTAGTCGAGGCGGGATGTGACCAAAGCGTGTACCACCGTGGCCAAGTCAGACTTCCCAAGATACGGGCGCAGCTGGCGCACGAGCCTGAGCTGTGCAAATGCTCCCCTGGTCACCGCTGAAACCTGGGGATCCAGGCTCAGCGACGAGTCCAGGGTCACACCCAAGCTGCGAACCTGAGCCTTCAAGGGGAGTGCGACCCCGTCCAGCACAGGCTGTAACCCTATACCCTGTTCGGCCTTGCGACTGACCAGGAGTACCTCTGTCTTGTCTGGATTTAATTTCAGTTTGTTCGCCCTCATCCAGACCATTACAGCGGCCAGGCACCGGTTCAGGACTTCGACGGCCTCCTTAGTAGCAGGTGGGAAGGAGTGACAGAGTTGGACATCATCTGCGTACAGATGACATCGCACCCCGAAACTCCGGATGATCTCACCCAGCGGCTTCATGTAGATGTTAAACAGCATGGGGGACAGGATGGAGCCCTGAGGAACCCCACAGGTCAAAGGCTGTGGTGTTGAACAGGAGTCCCCCAATAACACCTTCTGGGTACGGCCCTCCAGAAATGACCGGAGCCACTGCAAAGCAGTGCCCCCGAGACCCATCTCTGCAAGGCGCCCCAGAAGAATACCGTGGTCGACGGTATCGAAGGCCGCTGAGAGGTCCAGGAGCACCAACAGGGACACACTCCCCCTGTCTAGCTCCCGGCGCAGATCATCGACTAAGGCGACCAAGACCGTCTCGGTACCATGTCCCGGTCTGAAACCAGACTGTGCCGGATCCAGATAATCCGTGTCTCTCAAGAATACCTGGAGTTGTGAGGCCACCACGCTTTCCATGACTTTGCCCAAGTAGGGAAGATTGGAAACAGGCCGAAAGTTTTCGAATTTGGTGGGGCCCAGTGATGGCTTCTTCAACAGCGGCTTTATAATAGCCTGTTTTAGGCTCGCTGGAATCTTGCCTTCCCGAAGGGAGGCATTCACCACCACCGTTACCCACTCGGCCAATCCCCCTCTGGCCTCCTTCAGAAGCCAGGATGGGCAGGGGTCTAGGATGGACGTGGTGGGCCTCATTCCTCCAAGTATCTTGTCCACATCCTTGGGCTTCACAAACTGAAAAGAATCCAACAAAATAGGACAAGCAGGTGCTTGTGTCACATCCACAGAGACTGCACTTAATGTGGCGTCCAGCTCAGAGCGGATCAAAGCGACTTTGTCTGCAAAGAACCGAGCAAATGCTTCACAGCGCGTGACCGAATTGTCAGGGCTCCCACCTGAGGTAGGGGGAGTTAAAAGACCTCTGACAATCCGAAACAGCTCCGCCGGACGGTTCTTTGCAGACGCAATAGTAGCCGCAAAGAAAGTTTTCTTTGCGGCTTTTATTGCCGCGGCATATGCCCTTAGAAAGGACACAAACCGTGTTCGATTTGGCTCGCTTGGGTCCGAGCGCCACACGCTCTCTAGTACCCTCTTCCTTCGCTTCATCGCTGCCAGCTCCTCAGTGAACCAAGGGGCTGGTTTAGCTCGGTTACTCGAGAGGGGACGTTCCGGAGCGATCCTGTCAATTGCCCTGGTCATCTCCCCATTCCAGAGAGCGACCAAGGCCTCGACATGGTCACCTACCGAGGTGGCGGGAAAATCCCCAAGAGCCGTCAGGAATCCATTCGGATCCATAAGCCTCCTGGGGCGGACCTTCTTAATGGGTCCTCCACCTCTGCAGAGGTTAGGGGGCGCAGTGAGCCTAAATCTGATCAAGAAGTGGTCGGTCCATGGCAACGGAGAGATAGACAGCTCCTCCACACCGCCACCCTGCTCCCATCCCTGGCAGAAGACCAAGTCCAATGTGTGTCCAGCACAGTGGGTGGGGCCAGTTATCCGTTGGGACAGCCCCATGGTTGCCATGGCGGACATGAAGTCCTGAGCCGCTCCTGTGAGGGTTGCCTCGGCATGGATGTTGAAGTCCCCCAGCACAAGGAGCTGTTGGGACTCCACCGCCAGGCTCGAGACCACCCCCGCTAGCTCAGGTAGGGAGACTGTAGTGCAGCGAGGTGGACGGTACACTAGCAGAATCCCTATTCTGTCCCGGTCACCCACCCTCAGGTGGACGCATTCAAAATTTGTGGTCTGCGGGATGGGGCTCCTGGTCAGATGGATGGAATCTCTATAGACCACTGCGACCCCGCCTCCCCGTCCTCCGGCTCTTGGTTGGTGTTGCACGGAGAAACCTGGAGGGCAAAGCTGGGAGAGATTTACGCCCCCAGCTTCATCCAACCAGGTCTCCGTGATGCACGCCAGATCTGCCCGCTCCTCCAGGATTAAATCCTGGATCCAGGTCGTTTTTCCGTTGACAGATCTGGCGTTCAACAACACCACCTTCAAGCCGGAGGGTCCGCTCACCTGGTTATACCAATTTACCTTAGGAGACCGATTGGGGGTTGTTAATATGGATAAGCGTTCCGAATTAGGCCGAATTTGAGGTCTCCTTTTTCCGCATCTCCTCCTTCCCACCACGACCTCTATGGGGGCCCCTCGGCTAGTGGAAGACCTCCCCCCCTCCATGCCGCCATCCATAGTCAAGAAATTGCTTTCTACTTTGCTCGTTGTTAGATTTTTTGGTTCTTGCCAACATCCTCTCTCCCCCTCCCCCTCCCTCCCTATCCCATTTTCGTTCGCAGGCTCCTGCGGGATGGGGCTCCTGGTCAGATGGATGGAATCTCTATAGACCACGCAATCTCTATAGACTACGCAAGTTGGGTTCATATTGGGTTGTTGTAAGTTTTTCGGGCTGTCTGGTCATGTTCCAGAAGCATTCTCTCCTGACGTTTCATCCACATCTATGGCAGGCATCCCCAGAGGTGGTGAGGTCTGTTGGAAACTAGGCAAGTGAGGTTTAAATTGGGTTGTTGTAAGTTTTCTGGGCTGTCTGGCTATGTTTCAGAAGCATTCTCTCCTGACGTTTCACCTACATCTTTGGCAGCATCCCTAGAAGTTGTGAGGTTTCTTGGAAACTAGGCAAGTGAGGTTTATATTGGGTTGTTGTTTTTTCGGACTGTATGACCATGTTCCAGAAGCATTCTCTCCTGATGTTTCACCTGCATCTATGGCAGGCATCCTCAGAAGTTGTCAGACCCCACAAACACTGAGGTAGGTAAATGTAAAGGTTTTCCCCTGACATCAAGTCCAGTTGTGTCTGACTCTGGGGTATGGTGCTCGTCTCCATTTCTAAGCCGAAGAGCCGGCATTGTCCGTAGACACCTCCAAGGTCATGAGGCTGGCATGACTGCCATTACCTTCCTGCCAGAGCGGTTCCTCTTGATCTACAGATGCACGTTTTCGAACTGCTAGGTTGGCAGAAGCTGGGGCTGACAGCGGAAGCTCACGCCGCTCCCTGGAATCGAACCTACGACCTTCCGGTCAACAAGCTCAGCAGCTCAGCGGTTTAACCCACTGCACCACCTCTGAGGATGCCGACCATAGATGCAGGCGAAACATCAGGAGAGAATGCTTCTGGAACATAGCTATACAGCCAAAAAAATTACAACAACCCAATGATTCTGGCTATGAAAGCCTTTGACAATACATTGAAGTTTATATTTCTGTGGAATAATGTTTAGGGTGGAAGAAAGAACTCTTGTCTGTTGGAGGGAAGTGTGAATGTTGCAATTGGCCACCTTGATTAGCACGGAATAGCCTTGCAGCTTCAAAGCCTGGATGGCCTTTGGGGGCCCTTCCCAACTCTAGAATTCAATGATCCTTTGAACAGCTGGAGGGAGGCGCAGTCCTTTTTATATGCAGGGAAAGAAGTAGAAGGGGGAAAGTGATCTTCTTCTCATGGCTGTTGGGTTATTGTTATTGTTGTTGTTTTATACTGTTTTAATGTTTTAACTTGTTTCATGATATTATGTGTACTGTGTTGTTGGAAACCGCCTTGAGTCAATGATTGGCTGAGAAAGGCGGTATACAAATACAGTAAATAAGAAAGAAAGAAAGAAAGAAAGAAAGAAGGAAAGAAGGAAGGAAGGAAGGAAGGAAGGAAGGAAAGAAGGAAAGAAGGAAAGAAGGAAAGAAGGAAAGAAGGAAAGAAAGAAAGAAAGAAGGAAAGAAAGAAAGAAAGGCTAAATCCAAAGCAGTAGCATCTTGGAGGGGAAATGGTCAGAGAAGGGAGGAGGAAGAGGAGGGACGTGGAGAGGAAAACCCCCCTCCAAAACAAAAAAATAACAACCTTTTGTGCACGGCATAAATCTTGGCACCGGAGGCCTTCACGCCTCCCCGCTATTGATAAAGCGAACCAAGTCTTAAATGTTTAATGAGCAAATAAACCTGTTAAGGGGATATGATTAACAGCCTGCCTCGGCTCTCTCTCTCTCTTCTCTTCCCTCTCTCACGTTCTTTCTTTCTTTGGTAGCGTTTAAAGCTCCCTTCTCTGCTCCACCTTGGAAGGGTGGGCCGTGCAAACCCATTGGCGGACTCCGCGATTCGATTATCTTTTTTTTCCCCTCAAAGAGGAACGAGAGGTATTTTGGTGCGCAGGCGCCTGGGAGGCAGGAGGCTAACCACATCCGTTGGCTCCTGGGCTGGAAAATGCGCCGCACCAGTTACAGGTAGAGCTCCAAAGAAATGCAACCGCTGGGCATGGATTCGTGGGTGCAAAATTCAGCATGGAAAAGAAGAAGGAGAGGAGGACACACATTCCCAAAAAGCCAGCTCGTTTTTCAGCAAACTTTTGCACGTTAGTGAAACAAACATATCTGGGAAGGCTTGCCTAAGGAAACACAAAATGTTTTGCAACTGTAAGGGTGCATCTGCACTGTCAAGTGAATGCAGTTTGACTCCGTTTGAACTGCCAGGGCTCAAGGCTGTGGAGATGTAGCTTTATAAGGCCTTCTTTGCCAAAGAGTGCAAACTACATCTCATAGAATCAAAGAATCAAAGAGTTGGAAGAGACCTCATGGGCCATCCAGTCCAACCCCCTGCCAAGAAGCAGGAATATTGCATTCAAAGCACCCCTGACAGATGGCCATCCAGCCCCTGTTTAAAAGCTTCCAAAGAAGGAGCCTCCACCACACTCCAGGGCAGAGAGTTCCACTGCTGAACAGCTCTCACAGTCAGGAAGTTCTTCCTCATGTTCAGATGGAATCTCCTCTCTTGTAGTTTGAAGCCATTGTTCTGCGTCCTAGTCTCCAAGGAAGCAGAAAACAAGCTTGCTCCCTCCTCCCTGTGGCTTCCTCTCACATATTTATACATGGCTATCATAGCTCCTCTCAGCCTTCTCTTCTTCAGGCTAAACATGCCCAGCTCCTTAAGCCGCTCCTCATAGGGCTTGTTCTCCAGACCCTTGATCATTTTAGTCGCCCTCCTCTGGACATGTTCTAGCTTGTCAATATCTCTCTTGAGTTGTGGTGCCCAGAATTGGACACAATATTCCAGGTGTGGTCTAACCAAAGCAGAATAGAGGGGTAGCATTACTTCCCTAGATCTAGACACTATGCTCCTATTGATGCAGGCCAAAATCCCATTGCCTTTTTTTGCCACCACATCACATTGTTGGCTCATGTTTAACTTGTTGTCCAAGATCTTTTTCACACGTACTGCTCTCGAGCCAGGCATCCCCTATTCTATATTTTTGCTTTTCGTTTTTCCTGCCAAAGTGGAGTATCTCCATAGCATTGAGCCTTAACAGTTGAGAAAATGCATCCATTCTGCAATACAGATGCACCCAATGCACCCAAAGAAGGAGTTTGCACTCCATTAAAGTTCACCTCTATCTATCTATCCATCCATCTAAATAAAATGTAATGTTCATTTGTAGAATTAACATAAGTCAAAAACCACTGGACGAATTGACACCAAATTTGGACAGCATACACCTAACAACCCAATGTATGTCCTTCACTCAAAAAAATGACTTTGTCATTTGGAAGTTGTAGTTGCTGGTATTTATAGTTCACCTACAATCAAAGAGCATTCTGAACTACACCAATGATGGAATTGAACCAAACATGGCAGACAGGACTCCCATGACCAACAGAAAACACTAGAAGGATTTGGTGGGCATTGACCTTGAGTTTGGGAGTTGTAGTTCACCTACATCCAGAGAGAACTGTGGACTCAAACAATGATGGATCTGGACCAAACTTGGCACAAATATTCCATATGCCCAAATATGAACACAGAAGGGGGGAAAGACCTTGACATTTGGGAGTTGTAATTACTGGGATTTATAGTTCACCTACAATCAAAGAGCATTCTGAACCCCACCAACGACAGAATTGGGGCAAACTTCCCACACAGAACCCCCATGACCAACAGAAAATACTTAAGGCCATCCAGTCCAATTCCCTTCATCAGGACAAGAGAACGTAATCAAAGTTCTCCTGACAAAGAGTAATCTAGTCATAAATATAGATAGATAGATATGATTCACACACACATAGATATAGCATCCTAGATTTGAAAGGGACCCCTAAAGAAGGACTATGCTATGTTCCATATTCCAGATTAGGCAAACCAGACACTCTCCACATCAACACTGACAAAGAAACAACAAGAAATACTGTTTATCCTCAAGCATAAAGAAATTACACATATTAGAAACCAACACTTTCTCATTACTTTATTTTCCAGATCACCAGACTGGGCCACAGCAACGCGTGGCAAGGGACAGCTAGTCTATCTAATAAATACCAATGTCTGTTTGTATGTATGTATCTGTGTATCTCATTGACTCCCACTTCCACAGGCCACTGCAACCTGCACGGTTGACAGACCTGGACCAAACTTGGCACATGTAACCCCCATGACCCCCTTTATGTCCTGGTGAGGTTTGGGGGAGGATGGACCATGGATGATGGGACTTTCAGTACCTTCACTCATTTCCTGAGACACTTTGACCCACACCAATGATGGATCAAGAACAAACATGTCACAAAGGGCCCAAATGACCCACTTTACATCCTGGTGCAGTTTGGAGGAGATGACCATGGATGATGGGACTTGCAGTACCTTCACTAACTTCCTGAGGCCACTGCAACCCTAATCCAATCACTGATCAAGACCAAACTTGGCACACAGAGCTATCATGACCCCTCTACATCCTGCTGTGGTTTGGAGGACGATGGACCATGGATGATCAGACTTGAAGTACCTTCACACACTTCCTGAGACCACTGAGAAACTCACCAATGACTGATCCACACTACACTTGGCACAGAGAGCCCCCATGTCCCATATTACATCCAGGTGTGGTTTGGGGGACAACGGACCATTGACGATGGGATTTGCAGTATCTTCACTCAGGTTTCTCTCATGTCTCCACATGGGAAGTTGGAGCTGACAAACAAAAGCTCACCCCACTCTCCGGATTTGAACCTGCGACCACCAGATCAGCAGTTCAGACGGCACAAGGGTTTAACCCAGTGTTTCTCAACTTTCCTAAAGCCACAACCCCTTAATACAGTCCTTCATGTTGTAGTGACCTCCCTAACCATAAAATTATTTTTGTTGCTACGTTATAACTAACTTTGCTACTGTTATGAAACGTTATGCAAATATTGGATGTGCAGGATGTATTTTCATTCACTAGACCAAATTTGGCACAAATAGACGACATGCCCAAATTTGAATACTGGTGGAGTGGGAGGAATTGATTTTGTCATTTGGGAGTTGTAGTTGTTGGGATTTATAGTTCACCTACAATCAAAGAGCATTCTGAACTCCACCAAAAATGGAACTGAACCAAACTTGGAACATAGAACTCCCATGACCAACAGAAAATACTGGAAGGGTTTGATGGGCATTGACCTTGATTTTGGGAGTTGTAGTTCACCTACATCCAGAGAGCACTGTGGACTCAAACAATGATGGATCTGAATCAGATTTGGCACAAATACTCAATATGCCCAAATGTGAACACTGGTGGAGTTTGGGGGAAATGGACCTTGACATTTGGGAGTTGTAGTTGCTGAGATTTGTAGTTCAGTAAACTCAAAGAGCATTCTGAACCCCACCAATGATAGAATTGGGCCAAACTTCCCACACAGAACCCCCATGACCAACAGAAAATACTGTGTTTTCTGATGGTCTTTGGTGACCCCTCTGGCATCCCCTCAGGACCCCTGCAATGGTCCTGACCCCCAGGTTGAGTAACACTCTTTTAGGAGATTAACCTGGCAGGATGTGAGTTGTAGTTCATCTACAACCTTATGCATATTGTAAAATAAAAAAGGGCTAATTTCTAATAACCCAGGCAATACTGAAATAAATATGAAGCCCCAATATTATTTTTATTAGGGTCCTACGGTCTATTCTGTAAGGCCCCCATATCCCAATGGATTCAAAATGCAAGCCTTTCCCAATAGATCCATAGCATTGGGCCATGGCAGTTCAAGTGGGGTCAAACGACATCCATTCTACAGTATGGACGTAGCCAAATCAGAATGTGGATCCGAACTCTCCGGGCTCCAATTATTATTATTATTATTATTATTATTATTATTATTAAACTTTATTTGTACCCCGCTAGCATCTCCCGAAGGACTTGATGAGGCTTACAAAGGCCAAGACAATACAAAACCTAAGACAAATTAAAAACAATTAAAGCAATATAAACAACAAGCAATAAACAATACACTAAGATAAAATAAAACTGGGCCGGGCCAGAGTAATGGGTACAGGATTAAAAGTGCTGATGTGACAGGTGGTGTATAAGGCATTATAGGGTTCTTTCTGAAGACTGCCAGGGTAGGGGCCTGTCTGAGATCTTTGAGGAGGGTGTTCCAGAGTCGGGGGGCCACCACAGAAAAGGCCCTGTCTCGTGTCCCCACGAGTCCCCCCCCCCCCCACGACGCAGGCGGGATCATGAGCAGGGCCTCTCCAGATGACCAAAGTGAACGCATGGGTTCGTAGATGGAGATGGGGTCACGCAGGTAGGATGGTCCCAAACCGTTCAGGGCTTTGTAGGTAAGCACCTGCGCCTTAAATTGGGCTCGGAAAATAAACGGCAGCCAGTGGAGCTCCTTGAACAGGAGGGTTGACCTCTCTCTGTAAGGGGCCCCAGTTAACATCCTGGCTGCTGCTCGTTGGACCAGTTGGAACTTCCAAGCTGTTTTCAAGGGCAGCCCCACGTAGAGCACATTGCAGTAGTCCAATCTGGAGGTGACCAAGGCATGGACCACCCCGGCCAGATCAGCCTTCGCGAGGTACCGTCACAGTTGGCGCACGAGTCTCAATTGTGCGAAAGCCCTCCCAGACACCGCCGACGCCTGAGCCAATGCTCCAACCCTGACACTACGTCAATCTCCATTCTGATAGAAATGAAGGATTTTCTTCCCTATGGCTTCTCTGCTGCCCCTCCTTTGCTTTCCCAGCTGGGATTAGGCTGCCAGCAACGCATGCCAGGGCCCGCAGCGGATTGCGGCTCGCAGGAGAGCTATCCGGAGGCGCTCGGACGCCCGCCAAGGAAGCTGGCAAGGGAATCGCTCAAAGCAGGAGGAGAGAGGGACTATCGGGCATCAGCGGGAGGCTGTGAAAAGGACCGTCTGTCAATCGGCCGCGGAAGGGGGAGACAAACTCCCATTTTCTTGGCACAGCCTGGCTGCCTTGGACTCGGCAGCCAGTCTCCATGCAAAGGGGAAGCCAAAGAGAGGCTGGAGGACAAGGCTGCGGTATCTGCACCATGTAAGGGCAAAGCCTGCCCCCAAAGCTTCACGCAGGCCCTCAAAACCCACCAGAGGCAAACAGGAAATGCTCAGAAATGCACTCGTAGAATCATAGAGTTGGAAGAGACCTCGTGGGCCATCCTGTCCAACCCCATTCTGCCAAGAAGCAGGATAATCACATTCAAAGCACCCCCGACAGATGGCCATCCAGCCTCTGCTTAAAAGCCTCCAAAGAAGGAGCCTCCACCACACTCTGGGGCAGAGAGTTCCAAAGGTCTACAAAGCCCTGAATGGTTTTGTTGTTCATTCGTTCAGTCGTCTCCGACTCTTCGTGACCTCATGGACCAGCCCACGCCAGAGCTCCCTGTCGGCCGTCACCACCCCCAGCTCCTTCAAGGTCAGTCCAGTCACTTCAAGGATGCCATCCATCCATCTTGCCCTTGGTCGGCCCCTCTTCCTTTTGCCTTCCACCTTCCCCAGCATAATTGTCTTCTCTAGGCTTTGCTGTCTCCTCAAGATGTGGCCAAAGTACTTCAACTTTGTCTCTAGTATCCTTCCCTCCAATGAGCAGTCGGGCTTTATTTCCTGGAGGATGGACTGGTTGGGTCTTCTCGCAGTCCAAGGCACTCTCAGAACTTTCTTCCAGCACCACAGCTCAAAAGCATCTCTCTTCCTTCGCTCAGCCTTCCCTAAGGTCCAGCTCTCACATTCATAGGTTACTACAGGGAATACCATGGCTTTGACTATGCGGATCTTTGTTGCCAGTGTGATGTCTCTACTCTTTACCTGAATGGTTTGGGACCCACCTATCTTCGTAACTGCATTTCCTTTTACTAACCCACACAACCCCTTCAATCTTTAGAGAGGCCCTTCTCTTGCTCCTGCCCCCATCGCAAGTGCGACTTATGGGGACGAGGGAGAGGGCCTTCTCTGTGGCGGCCCCTTGAGTCTGGAACTTGCTCCCCAGAGAAATTAGGCAAGCCCCCACCCTGGCAGTCTTTAGGAAGAGTCTGAAAACTTGGCAATTCCAGTGTGCATTCAATGAATGAGTAATAATCCCTGATCTTGACCAAACCCTGTATAAAATGTCTCCAGAAGCACGTTATTCTATCTTTGTGCAATTAAACCTCACTTTCGTCCCTCTGATTCTCTTCTAGATACACTACATTGCCTGCTTACCCAGTGTTTTAAACTTTTAATCTTTGCAACTCACCCTGCCCACTGTGATTACTGTGATTTTATATTGTTTGGTCATGTCAGGAGCGACTTGAGAAACTGCAAGTTGCTTCTGGTGTGAGAGAATTGGCCGTCTGCAAGGACGTTGCCCAGGGGACACCCAGATGATTTGATGTTTTTATCATCCTTGTGGGAGGCTTCTCTCATGTCCCCACATGAGGAGCTGGAGCTGATAGAGGGAGCTCATCCACCTCTCCCCGGATTCGAACCTGCGACCTGTCGGTCTTCAGTCCTGCTGACACAGGGGTTTAACCCACTGCGCCACTGGTGTGTTCATTTATATTGTTTTGTTTTGTATTTTATTTTTTATTTTCATTATATTTTACTGTATGTATTTATGTTGTATATTTGCTTTGCTGTACTGTTGGGCTTCGCCTCATGTAAACCACCCCAATTATTACTATTATTATTATTATTATTATTATTACACTGCTGAACAACTCTCACAGTTAGGAAGTTCTTCCTAATGTTCACGTGGAATCTCCTTTCTTTTAGTTTGAAGCCATTGTTCTGCATCCTAATCTCCAGGACCGCATAGAATCATAGAATCATATAGAATCATAGAGTTGGAAGAGACCTCATGGGCCATCCAGTCCAACCCCAAGCAGGAAAATTACATTCAAAGCACCCTCGACAGATGGCCATCCAGCCTCTGCTTAAAAGCCTCCAAAGAAGGAGCCTCCAGCACACTCTGGGGCAAAGAGTTCCACTGCTGAACAGCTCCCACAGTCAGGAAGTTCTTCCTAATGTTCAGGTGGAAACTCCTTTCCTGTAGTTTGAAGCCACTATTCAACATCCTAATCTCCAGTGAAGCAGAAAGCAAGCTTGCTCCCTCCACCCTATGACTTCCCCTCACACATTTATACATGTCTCCTCTCATCCTTCTCTTCTTCAGGCTAAACATGCCCAGCTCCTTAAGCCACTCCTCATAGGGCTTATTCTCCAGACACTTGATCATTTTAGTCACCCTCCTCTGGACACATTCCAGCTTGTCAACATCTTCCTTCATTTCCCCATGAGTTTAGGATGCTACCTAAACTCATGGGGAAATGGAAGGCATTCCCACCACGTTTTGAAGCCTGCTCCATACTAGCTAGCCATCTTTAAATATCTGAAAGGGGTAAATGTGGCACAAGCCACTGCAGAGACAAGATCATGAACCCATGGATTCAAACTGCAACAAAAGGGATGCTACTTAAACTTTAGGAAGAACTTCTCAACTGGAAGAGCTGCTCAAGAGTGGAATGGACTGCCTTGTTTGGTGGTGGACCAGACCAGATGGGCACCTTTCAGGAGTGTTTTAGTTGGCTGGTCTAGATGGTATTCCTTCCATATTGAGGACAAGACTGGAAGGTGGAGGTCCTTAAAGACAGCCCAGATGAGCATCTTTCAGGAGTGCCTTTGTTGGCTGGTCTAGAAGGTGTCCCATACTGAGGACAAGACTAGAAGGTGGAGGTCCTTGAAGAGAGGCCAGATGGGCATCTTTCAGGAGTGCTTTAGTTAGCTGGTCTAGATGCTGTTCCTTCCATATTGAGGATAAAACTAGAAGGTGGAGGTCCTTGAAGACAGGCCAGATGGGCATCTTTTAGGAGTGCTTTAGTTGGATGGTCTAGATGGTATTCCTTCCATACTTCCATACTGAGGATAAGACTAAAAGGTGGAGATCCTTAAAGACAGGCCAGATGGGCATCTTTCAGGAGTGTTTTAGTTGGCTGGTCTAGATGATGTTCCTTCCATACTACTGAGGATAGGTGCTTAAAGACAGGCCAGATGGGCATCTTTCAGGAGTGCTTTAGTTGGCTGGTGTAGATGGTATTCCTTCCATATTGAGGATAAGACTAGAAGGTGGAGGTCCTTAAAGACAGGCCAGATGGGCATCTTTCAGGAGTGTTTTAGTTGGCTGGTCTAGATGGTGTTCCTTCCATATTGAGGATAAGACTAGAAGGTGGAGGTCCTTAAAGACAGGCCAGATGGGCATCTTTCAGGAGTGTTTTAGTTGGCTGGTCTAGATGGTGTTCCTTCCATAATAATGATAAGACTAAAAGGTGGAGGTCCTTAAAGACAGGCCAGATCTTTCAGGAGTGTTTTAGTTGGCTGGTCCAGATGGTATTCCTTCCATATTGAGGAGAAGACTGGAAGGTAGTTGGGCTCTTCATCTTTAAACTGTGGTTGGATGGGTCTAGTTGTGGACAGCTGCATGGCAGAATGGGTTGGACTAGATGGCCCTTGGGTTTCCCTTCTAATACAAGACTCAAAGGTGGTGTGCTCTCCATCTTTGGAGACCCTTACCCAGACGTTGGATGGGCATCTTTCAACAATGCTTTAGTTGTATGTTCTTGCTGAACTAGATAGTCTTTGGGGACCCCTTCTAGCTATATGATTCTAATTGTGGTGTCAACCACAAGGCCATTTATCAGGATCCATCTCTAGAGCTTGGAGGATCCCTTCCATCTCTATGAATCTATTATGGCCGGCACTTGGTGAAGAAGGACATCACCAGGATCTATGTCTAGATCTCAAAATATTCTTTCCAACTCAATGATTCCAATTGGGGTTGGTATTCAGGGCATCTCCAGAGCCTTCCCAACTCTACGATTCTAGAAATAGTTGGTATAATGCATAACGACATCCCTTGGTGTCACTTTTGGGGATGCAAAGCTCCAGAATGACCCCAAATTGGTGATCCAATCTTGCAGATGTCCCTGATTTGCAGATGTTTTCCATTTGGGGGGAGGCTAACTGTTCCTACTGGCTGCAGCTTTCTCAACAGCAGTGAGAGAGGAAAAGGTGGCCCACTGCTGCCTGCCTGACGTTTCCCCCATAAAAGATGAAAGGCCCGCCGGCAGCCTCTTCTCATTGGCTGGGCTGAGCAGTGATGCAGCCGGCCCCACCATTTCCTTGAAGGGAAGGCAGGGAGGGCAGTGGAAGGGCAGAGGTCACCCCAAAGGGCAGCCACTGGGAAGCCTGGACAGCCTTCCCTCCCTCCTCCTCCTTCCTTTTGAAAGGGAAGTCCATCATGGGAGGAAAGCAACTCCAGCTTGGAAAATTCCACTGGATCCAAGAGGCGTCCAAGGAGGCAGAGCGGTGCAATCTGGCCTACTTACACACACTTACATTTTAACCACAATCTCACTGTTTACAGAGCCAGCACGGTGCAATGAGACCTAGGTTCGAATGAGTGTCATGGATTCAGAGGAGCTCCTGTTGGCGCAGTGAGTTAAACCACTGAGCTGCTGAGCTTGTTGACTGAAAGGTCACAGGTTTGAATCTGGGGAGCGGCGGAAGCTTCCACTGTCAGCCCCAGCTTCTGCCAACCTAGCCGTTCAAAAACATGCAAATGTGAGTAGATCAATAGGTACCACTCTGGCGGGAAGGTAACAGCACTCCATGCAGTCATGCCTGCCACATGACCTTGGAGGTGTCCATGGACAATGCTGGCTCTTCGGCTTAGAAATGGAGATGAGCACCAACCCCCAGAGTCGGACACGACTGGACTTAATGTCAGGGGACAATCTTTACCTTTACCTTTATATGGATTCAGTGGTGAGTCACACACTCACAGCCTCACAGACAACATATCTGCAAGTCACAGGTTCTTGCAGGCCACAATAAATATCTCTCGGGGGCAGCAAGTATCCTATGGGCCATATAAGGCACCCTGAGTCATATATGGCACCCACCAGCATCACAAGCCTGCCTGGTGGGAATGAGGGAGAGGGCCTTCTCGGTGGTGGTCCCCTGCCTCTGGAACGCCCTCCCAAGAGAGATAAGACAGGACCAATCACGCTCCTCTTTTTGCAGGAACTTGAAGACTTGGTGGTTTCATCAGGCCTTTGAAAATGACTAAGTCACAAGTCCCACGCCCCAGGCCATCACTTAGGACTCAGCCTTGTACTTCACCCACTACAGTGTTCCCTCGCTTATCACGGGTGTTACGCTCCAGGACCACCCACAAAAAGTGAAAATCGTCAAAGTAAAGGTAAAGGTTTTCCCCTGACATTAAGTCCAGTCATTTCTGACTCTGCGGATTGGTGGTCATCTCCATTTCGAAGGCGAAGAGCTGGTGTTGTCCGTTGACACCTCCAAAGTCATGTGGCCGGCATGATTGCATGGCACACTCTTACCCTCCCACCGGAGCAGTACCTATTGATCTACTCACATTTGCATGTTTTGGAACTGCTAGCTTGGGAGAAGCTAGGGCTAACAGCGGGAGCTCAACCCTGCTCCCTGGATTTGAACTGCCAACCTTTTGGTAAGCAAGTCTAGTCACGTCTGACTCTGGGGATTGGTGCTCATCTCCATTTCTAAGCCGAAGAGCCGGCGTTGTCCACAGACACCTCCAAGGTCATGTGGCTGGCATGACTGCATGGAGCACCCTTACCTTCCCGCCGGAGCGGTACCGATTGATCTACTCACATTTGCATGTTTTGGAACCACTAGCTTGGCAGAAGCTAGGGCTGACAGCGGGAGCTCAGCCCACTCCCCGGATTCGAACCTATGACCTTTCGGTCTACAAGTTTAGCAGCTCAGCGATTTAATCCACTGTGCCACCAGGGGCTAAAATCTGCAAAGTAGGGGTGCTATATATGTATATTGAGTTCCATGGGTGAGGCAGAAGCGAGGAGAGATTTAAAGGCACCGCACACCTCTTTTTTTTGCTAGCTATCTCTGCTTTGTGTTGCAATCTCTCTTGATTGACTTCCTCTCTCCCAAGGAGGAGGGTGAAACCCCCTTCCACACTCCATTGTTGCCAGGAGGCAGGATTAGAACGCTGCTCTGGGCAACGGCAACCATTCATGAACTGGGAGGCAAAAACCCGCGAAACAGCGTGTCCGCGAAAAGTGAACCGCAAAGTAGCGAGGGAACACTGTACCCCGGTCCTCTGTCATCTCGGAGTACTTGCCCTGCCCCAGACCTTTTTATAGTTCTTCAACAGGCCTTGGAAACGGGCAGCCCCAGGTCCCCCTATGGCCACTGTTGGGACCAGTCCTTACACTTTACGCATTCCCTGAGCTGCTGAGCTTGTTGATCAAAAGGTTGCAGGTTCGAATTCGGGAACCGGCATGAGCTCCCACTTTCAGCCCCAGCTTGTACCAATCTAGCAGTTCGAAAACATGCAAATGTGAGTAGATCAATAGGAACCGCTCCAGCAGGAAGGTAACGGCACTCCATGCAGTCATGTTGGCCACATGACCTTGGAGGTGTCTGTGGACAATGCCGGCTCTTCGGCTTAGAAGTGGAGATGAGCACCAAGTCCCAGAGTCAGACATGACTGGTCTTAATGTCAGGGTACAACCTTTACCTTTACCTTTGGTTATTCTGTATGTTTTCTGTGTTATTTTGTATATATGGAAACCGCCCTGAGTCCCCTAGGCGAGAGACGGCAGTATATAAATAAAGGGGTTTTTTAATTTATATTTTCATGTCAACTTGGTGATTTTGCATAGATGCAAACAAGGAGATTGAGGGAGGCCATAATCCCACTCAATTCTGCTTTGGCCAACACTCATCTGGAATACCTTTTCTAGGACTGGGCACCAAGAAAGGATATGGATAAGGTGGAAAGGGCTCTGAAGAAGACAACCAAGGTGGTCAAAGGTCTGGAAACCAAGCCCTATGAGGAGCATCCTAAGGAGCTTCAGATGTTTAGCTTTGAGAAGACATCGGAAATGAGCCGACAGCCATCTCTGAACACACGAGTGACATCCTTGTGGACTACACCATTCAAGTACTCCTAAAAGATGTTCATCCAACTGCTTGAAGACCTCGCATATCTTGTAGAAACAGGATTGATGCCTATCAGGGATGGTGAAGTGGGCACAAACTGTAGCCAGATGGGGATGAAAGAGCGAGACCATGCTTGAAACAAAGCTCCTTGCCTGGCATTTCATCCAGATGGACATCCTTCATCCAGGTCAGAGTTGCACCATCTTGGTCCAACAAAACGTGCTTTCCAAAACCTGGGCACTGGAATGCATCCATCCAACACACAACCTAGCTGAGAAATTTGCAAAGCGGAGGTGCCTCCATGCCTATTTCCTTTCACCTGCTTCAGAGATTAGGACACGAACCAAGCAGTTTGAAGAGATGACAACAAGAGATGCTTCCTTTGAGGCCTCCAAACAGATGTAGAGTAGACAACTTTCAGGAATGCTTGAATTGTGTATTCCTTGGGTTTTTTTAATACAACTATTTAGTCTTTTCTTTTGTCATCTCAAAGCTAAACACCTGACTGTGAGAGCCATTCAACAGTGGAACTCTCTGCCCCGGAGTGTGGTGGAGGCTTCTTCTTTGGAAGCTTTTAAACAGAGGCTGGATGGCCATCTGTCAGGGGTGATTTGAATGCAATATTCCTGCTTCTTGGCAGGGGGTTGGACTGGATGGCCCATGAGGTCTCTTCCAACTCTTTGATTTTATGATTCTAGGATTCTATGATTCTACCTGTAGCTCCCTAAGCTTAGTTCCCAGACCTTTGGCCACCTTGTCCTCTTTTATGGACATTCCAGCTTCTGAAGATGCCAGCCACAGATGCAGGTGTAATCTCAGGGGAGAATGCTACTGGAACATGGTCATACAGCCCAAAAAACTCACAGCAACCCACACATTCCTGCTTGTCGCTATCCTTATCATAGAATCATAGAATCACTGAGTTGGATGAGACCTCATGGGCCATCCAGTCCGACCCTGTTCTGCCAAGAAGCAGCAAAATTACATTCAAAGCATCACCACCACCACCCCGACAGATGGCCATCCAGCCTCTGTTTAAAAGCTGCCAAAGAAGGAGCCTCCACCACACTCCGGGGCAGAGAGTTCCACTGCTGAACGGCTCTCACAGTCAGGAAGTTCTTCCTCATGTTCAGATGGAATCTCCTTTCTTGTAGTTTGAAGCCATTGTTCCATTGCATCCTAGTCTCCAGGGAAGCAGAAAAGAAGCCTGCTCCATCCTCTCTGTGACTTCCCCTCACATCTTGATACGTGACCCTCATCCTGTCTCCTCTCAGTTTTCTCTTCTACAGGCTGAACCTGCCCAGCTCGTTAAGCCACTCTTCATAGGGCTTGTTCTCCAGACCCTTGATCATTTTTGTCACCCCCCTCTGGACACCTTCCAGCTTGTCAACATCTCCCTTCCATTGCAGTGTCCAGAATTGGACACAGTGCGATTCCAGGTGTGGTGTGACCAATGCAGAGTAGAGGGGGAGCATTACTTCCCTAGATCTAGGCACTAGACTCCTATTTATGTCAAAGGAAGAGATGTAACAGCTAAAGGAGCTGAGGGAATTTAGAACGCAACTGAAGACCCATCTATCCACTTTCAATCACGAGTTGTGATTTACATTCTAGTGCCACTATATGTCAATTCTGTATCTATGTTTGGCGTAAGTTTTCTCTCATATATGTGTGTGTGTATGTGTGTTTATTTATTTGTTATACCCTACCTTGAGCCATCAGCAGCGGTGAGCAATAACTAAAATGTATTATTATTACTATTTTATGTGGTCCCCGGTGGCGAATTGGGTTAAACCCTTGTGTCAACAGGACGGCTGACCAAAGGTCGGCAATTCAAATCCAGGGAGTGGGGCGAACTCCCATCTGTCAGCTCCAACTTCTCATGCAGGGACATGAGAGAAGCCTCCCAGAGGATGGTAACAAATTCGGGCATTCCCTGGGCAACATCCTTGCAGACGGTCAATTCTTTCACACCATAAGCGACTTGCAGTTTCTCAAGTTGCTCCTGACACACACAAAAAATGTGATCTTTAGGTGGTCCTGTCAAGCTCAAGATTACTATGATTCAATAGAGAAACAGGGAGGGGGAAACTGTGTCCCTCCCAGCCTTGTGACTCCTATTTGTGTATGTGTGTCAAGAGCAACTTGAGAAACTGCAAGTTACTTTTGGTGTGAGAGAATTGGCTGTCAGTCTTCAGTCCTGCTGGCACAAGGGTTTAACCCATTGCGCCACCAGAGGGTCAGGTTAAAGAGTGCCGGTGTTTCACCAAACTACAACTCCCTTTTTTCGTGTCAGAAGTGACTTGAGAAATTGCAAGTTGCTTTTGGTGTGAGAGAATTAGCCATCTTCAAGGACGTTGCACAGGGGATGCCCAGATGCTTTGATGTTTTACCATCCTTGTGGGAGGCTTCTCTCATGTCCTCGCATGGGGAGCTGGAGCTGACAGAGGGAGCACATCCACATTCTCCCCAGATTCAAACCCCTGACCTGTCCGTCTTCAGTCCGGCCGGCACAAAGGTTTAACCCATTGTGCCACCGGGGGTTCCAGTTGAGAAACTGCAAGTCGCTTCTGGTGTGAGAGAATTGGCTGTCTGCAAAGACGTTGCCCAGGGGAAACACAGATGTTTTGATGTTTTACCATCCTTGTGGGAGGCTTCTCTCATGTCCCCACATGAGGAGCTGGAGCTGACAGAGGGAGCTCATCCACATTCTCCCCAGATTCAAATTCCCAGATTCAAATCCCCAGATTCAAATCCCCAGTCCTGCCGGCACAAGGGTTTAACTGGGGCTCCTATGATTCCTATGATCTTATATGATCACAAAAACTTGTGAGTCAAGGCCCAAATTGCAGTCGGTCTTCAGTCCAGCCAGCACAAAGGTTTAACCCATTCTGCCACCGAGGGTTCCAGTTGAGAAACTGCAAGTCGCTTCTGGTGTGAGAGAACTGGCCGTCTGCAAGGATGTTGCCCAGGGGATGCCTGGATGTTTTGATGTTTTACCATCCTTGTGGGAGGCTTCTCTCATGTCCCTGCATGGGGAGCTGGAGCTGACAGAGGGAGCTCATCTGCACTCTCCACAGATTCAAACCTCTGACCTGTTGGTCTTCAGTCCGGCCGGCACAAGGGTTTAAACAGGGCTCCTATGATTCTTATGATCTTATATGATCACAAAAACCTGTGAGTCAGTGCCCAAACCGCAGTCAGACGGGGACAAAAAGTAAGATCATGCTGGAAACAATGGGAATCCAGATGGACCTCTCTTATCCAGCTCACAGTTGTGCCATCCTTCCTCAGCCCAGCCAAACAAGCTTTCCAAACCACCAGCGTTGGAAAAGGGCATCTCCAACATGCAACCGAGCTGAGAAATGTCCAACGCGGAGGGCCCTCCGCCCCCATTTCCCCGCTTTCTCTCCCTTTGCTTTGAGACGCCGCATTTGTATTCCTGTGCAGAAAAATCTGGGGCCGGTTCCAGCCCGGCGTGCAGCTGGAGACGGCAGGTTTTTGTCGATGGCATTTGCTGCCTGACATTGAACCCAGCCAGCCAGAACATCGCGCTGGCAGCAGGATGAGACCCCCCCCCCCTTCACTTCTCCATAGGGAAATATGGGGGAGAGGGAGGCGTCAGCAGCAAAGCGCCAGCCAGTTGAACATCTGCCTCCTTTCCTTTTCCCTTTCCCTGCACACACTGGAAATATAAAAAATTACAGGGTGGAGTGCATTTTCTGATTTCCCCCCTTTCTTTCTTTCTTTCCTTCTCTCTCTCTCTCTCTCTTTCATTCTCCCTGGTTTTGTTTGTCAATCAAACAGATTGCCTCTCCCTCCCTCCTTTCCTTCTTACTGCAGGCCAATTGTTTCTGCTCCTCGAAGATAAGGGACTGACGCTGGCTAGATTTAGAGGGCTTAGGAAATCTTGGAACATGATGCAGAAGGCAAGCCTCTCCGGTTCCTGCCTCCATCTTTCTTTCTCTCTCTTTCTCTCTTCCCTCTTTCCCCCTTCTTTTCCTCCCTCTCTCTCAGCCCTGATCTTTGCCTGGAGCAACCTCAGCCTCACAGCTTTCTTGCCATTTAATCTTCTGTCTCTCTGCTGGAGCCCAGGAGGCCTTCCTCTCTCTTCTTCGCACCAGATTCGCCTCCGAGAAAGGAATCCTCCTGGCATTTCCTGGGGCTCCAGGGAGACCCTTTCCGCCCCCTCTTTGCTCTGATTTTGCGCTGAAAGGAGCTCTCAAATCCAGCTTCCAGGCAGGGATAAAAGGCCAGTTCCAAATCAAGGGAAGTGTCCAAGTCACAGGGTGCATTTACACTGTGGAACGGGTGCAGTTTGGCACCGCTTGAAGTGTCATCGCTCCATGCAACAAAGTCCTAGGAGCCTTCTCAGTTAGGAGTTTGTTTGTTTGTTCCTCTGTGGCAGGAGCAACTTGAAAAACTGCAAGTAGCTTCTGGTGTGAGAGAATTGGCCATCTGCAAGGAGCTAGAGATGATAGAGGGAGCTCATCTACGCTCTCCCTGGAATCGAATCTCTGACCTGTCCTTCTTCAGTCCTGCCGGCACAAGGATTTAACCCATTGCACCACCGGGGGTCCTATGATTCCTTTTTTTTTCTGTGTCAGGAGTGACTTGAGAAACTGCAAGTTGCTTCTGGTGTGAGAGAATTGCCCGCCTGCAAAACAACCCACTAAACTACAACTCCAAGGATCCCGTAGCATTGAGCCTGAAAATATGTCAATGTGCATCAATTCCACAGTGCAGATCAGTGGTTCAGAACCTTCCTAATGCAGCGACCCTTTAATACAGTTCCTCATGTTGTGGTGACCCCCCAACCATAACATTATTTTTGTTGCAACTTAACAACTGTAATTGTGCTATTGATATGAATCGAAATGTAAATATCCGATATGCAGGATGCACCAAATTTGACACAAATGCCCGATATGCCCAAATTTGAATACTGGTGGGGTTGGAGGGGATTGATTTTGTCATTTGGGAGTGGTAGTTTGCTGGGATTTATAGTTCACCTACAATCAAAGAGCATTCAGAACTCCACCAACGATGGAATTGAACCAAACTTGGCACACAGAACTCTTATAACCAAAAGAAAATACTGGAAAGGTTTGGTGGGCAATCACCTTGGATTTTGGAGTTGTAGTTCACCTTCATCCAGAGAGCACTGTGGACTTAAACAATTATAGATCTGGACCTAACTTAGCACGAATACTCAATATGCCCAAATGTGAACACTGGTGGAGTTTGGGGAAAATAGACCTTGACATTTGGGAGTTGTAGTTGCTGGGATTTATAGTTTACCTACAATCAACGAGTATTCTGAACCCCTCCAAGGATAGAATTGGGCCAAACTTCCCACACAGAACCCCATGACCAAAAGAAAATACTATGTTTCATCTTCTTATTTTCTTGGAGACAAAGTTTCAGACAGGATAAACAGGGCAAACGCTGGGTAAACATGTAACAAATGGATTCAGCAACATTTCTAAATGCAAACCATCCCAAGCAGTGGCTGCAGTTCTCAGGATCCTCCCATGACAAGACTAGGGGATTCTAGGAGTTGTAGTTTTCTAAAAAATTGTGGTGTCCAATGCTTGGCTTGTATTGGAAAAATGAGCATTGCCATGCTCTTCTTCCTAACCAGCAGGTCAAAAAGTCAGAGGAGTTGTAGTTTTACAAGGTCGTGGACTAGCACTTTGCCAACCTACACGTTGCAGCGTTTCACAGCGTTGAGTCATGACAGTTCGCACTCAAATATTAAGCACCAACTACTGCTCAACCTGATCAACCTCACTGGGTTGAACGTGTCAAACTTACATAAATTGTTGCTTTGGAAAATGAATGAGAAGGAATGCATTCTTTAAGCATTTCTGAATTCTGTCAATTGTGGGAGTTTTCGTTTTTTGGTGGTGAGGGAAGGCTCAAGGCCTTGGGAAACTACAATTCCTATGGTTCCATAGTATTGAGCCATGGCAGTTCAAGTGGGATCAAATGGCATCAAATCTATATGTAGATGCACCTTAAGCGAGGGATCCTAAACTTCCTATCTTCATTCCAAATCGATTCCCCTAAAATGCCATTATCTTTCCATTGGGGAATCCTAGAAACTGATGCTCCACGAATGTCATTTCTCTCCATTTAAGAACCTTAAAACTAATGCCCTTTGAATGCCATATCGTTCCATTTGTTGACCCTACAACTGATGCCCCCCAAATGCCATATCTTTTTACTTGGGGACCCTAAAAGAAATGCCCCACAAATGCCATATCTTTCCATTTGTTGACCCTACAACTGATGCAGCCCAAATGCCGTATCTTTCTACTTGGGGACCCTAAAAGAAATGCCCCACAAATGCCATATCTTTCCATTTGTTGAACCTAAAACTGATGCCCCCCAAATGCCATATCTTTCTACCTGGGGACCCCAAAACAAATGCCGCACAAATGCCATATCTTTCCATTTGTTGACTTTACAACAGATGCCCCCCAAATGCCGTATCTTTCTACCTGGGGACCCCAAAACAAATGCCGCACAAATGCCATATCTTTCCATTTGTTGACCCTACAACTGATGCTGCCCAAATGCCATATCTTTCTACTTGGGGACCCCAAAACAAATGCCCCACAAATGCCATATATATCTGCTTGGGGACCCTACAACTGATGCCGCCCAAATGCCGTATCTTTCTACTTGGGGACCCCAAAACAAATGCCCCACAAATGCCATATATATCTGCTTGGGAACCCTACAACTGATGCCGTCCAAATGCCTTATCTTTCTACCTGGGGACCCTAAAACAAATGCCACACAAATGCCATATCTTTCCATTTGTTGACCCTACAACTGATGCAGCCCAAATGCTGTATCTTTTACTTGGGGACCCTAAAAGAAATGCCCTACAAATGCCATATCTTTCCATTTGTTGAACCTAAAACTGATGCCCCCCAAATGCCGTATTTTTCTACCTGGGGACCCTAAAACAAATGCCCCACAAATGCCATATCTTTCCATTTGTTGACCCTACAACTGATGCCCCCCAAATGCCGTATCTTTCTACTTGGGGCCCCCAAAAACAAATGCCCCACAAATGCCATATCTTTCCATTTGTTGACCCTAAAACTGATGCCCCCCAAATGCCATACCTTTCTACTTGGGGACCCTAAAATAAATGCCCCACAAATGCCATATCTTTCCATTTGTTGACCCCTACAACTGATGCCCCCCAAAGGCCATAACTTTCTGCTTGAGGACCCCAAAACAAATGCCCCTCGAATGCCATATCTTTCTATTTGTTGACCCTACAACTGATACCACCCCAATGCCATATATATCTGCTTGGGGACCCTACAACCGATGCGACCCAAATGCCGTATCTTTCTACCTGGAGACCCTAAAACAAATGACCCCCAAATGCCATATCTTTCCATTTGTTGACCCTAAAACTGATGCCTCCCAGATGCCATATCTTTCTGCTTGGGGACCCCAAAACAAATGCCCCACAAATGCCATATCTTTCTATTTGTTGATCCTACAGCTGACGCCCCCCAAATGCCACAAATTTCTGCTGGGAGACCCTAAAACTGACTTCCTCAAATGCCATATCTTTCTGCTTGGGGACCCTAAAACAAATGCCCCACAATTGCCATATCTTTCCATTTGTTGACCCTAAAAGTGACCCCCCCCCCAAAAAACGCCACATCTTCCTGCCTGCGGACCTTCAAACCGCTGCCCCATCCTCCTCCTCTATTTGTCCTCTGTCCTGTTGGAGCTGTGGGCCAGGAGGAGAGAGGCGGGGGGAGGAAGCCACCATTGGGGTCCTTGAGTTCGTCTGGAGGAGGAGGAGGAGGCGGATGTGAGGGACGGCGCGCATGACAGCCAGAGCCACATCCAGATGCTGGCAGAGAGGAGGGGCCTCTGAAACCACAGGAAACGACAAGCACAGAGCCCAGCCTGGCTTCCTTTCCTGGGGGGAAAACAGAGCCCTCTTGGTGCTCTCTTCCAGGTGCCCCACACACACCCCTCTCACCTCACAAAGACCCCTTGGAGCATGGGACCCCCTCTCAAACCCCAGTAAACAAAGGTATTCCACTGACTTGAGTTTCTGAGGGGTTCATGTGTGGGGTGAGAAGTGGGACACATTAAAAAAACACAGCACAAAAAGTGACCCTTTGACCATCTATGTCACAAAGGTCCCCTTAAGCACAGGACCCCCATGCACCCCTTCCCCACTCCCTAAAATTGTCATACTTTTTCCCTCTTGTGTTTACTTTCCACATCAAATGCAGCACACCTAAGCAGGGCTCCCATTTCTCTTTTCACAACCCCCCTCCCAAATATAGGGCCCTCCCTTGTCTTCCCTTCACCCCCCAGAATCCCATGAACTATGGCACCTTCGGGTGCACCCCTTTCACTTCCAACCCCACGCAGAAACCCTCAAACATGGTTCCTCCACATTTAAGAGAAGAAAGTGGGGTAATCATAATAGCAATAATAATAATGTAATAATAATGCTGATGATGGTGTACCCCCTTTCTCCCCCCCCCCCCAACATATCCTCCAAGCAAGGTATCCCTTTCTCTTACTCAGGAGGGGAAATGAAAGCTCCTTCCTCCTGTCTCCCTTCCTCCTTCTCTTCTGTCTTCCTTCCTTCCTTCCTACTCTCCCTTCCTTCCTCCCTTCCCATCTTCTGTCTCCCTCCCTCTCTTTTGTCTCCCTTTCTACCTTCCTTCCTGTCTCCCTCTCTCCTTTCTCCCTCCATCCCTTCCATCTCCCTTCCTTCAAGTCTCCCCGCCCCCTTTCTGGCTTCCTCCCTCTCCATCCTTCCTTCCTCCCTCTCTTCTTTCACTCTCTCTCTCCCTCCACTCTCCCTTCCTTCCTTCTCCCTCCCTCCTATCTCCTTTCCTTCTGTCTCCCTTCCTCCCTCTCTTCTGTCTTCCTTCCTTCCCACTCTCCCTCCCTTCCTTCCTTCCTTCCTTCCTTCCTTCCTTCCTTCCTTCCTTCCTTCCCACCTTCTGTCTCCCTCCCTCTCTTCTGTCTCCCTTTCTACCTTCCTTCCTGTCTCCCTCTCTCCTTTCTCCCTCCATCCCTTCCATCTCCCTTCCTTCAAGTCTCCCCGCCCCCTTTCTGGCTCCCTCCCTCCCCATCCTTCCTTCCTCCCTCTCTTCTTTCACTCTCTCTCTCCCTCCCCTCTCCCTTCGTTTCTTCCTTCCTTCTCCCTCCCTCCTATCTCCCTTCCTTCTGTCTCCTTCTCCCTCTCTTCTGTCTTCCTTCCCACTCTCCCTTCCTTCCTACTTTCCTCCCTTCCCTCCTTCTGTCTTCCTCCCTCTCTTCTGTCTCCCTTTCTACCTTCCTTCCTGTCTCCCTCCCTCCCTCCCTTCTCCCTCCACCCTTCCTTCCTTCAAGTCTCCCCCCTTCTGGCTTCCTCCCTCCCTTCCCGCTCTCCCTCCCTCCCTCCCATCCTCCTCCCTCCCATCTCCCTCCCATCTGTCTCCCCCTCCCTCTCTTCTGTCTCTCTCCCTCCCTCCCTCCCTCCCTCCCTTTCTTCCTTCCTTCCTTCTCCTTCCCTCCTGTCTCCCTTCCTTCTGTCTCCTTCTCCCTCTCTTCTGTCTTCCTTCCTTCCCACTCTCCCTTCCTTCTTTCCTTCCCTCCTCCCTTCACTCTTTCTGTCTTCCTCCCTCTCTTCTGTCTCCCTTTCTACCTTCCTTCCTGTCTCCCTCCCTCCTTTCTCCCTCCGTCCCTTCCATCTCCCTTCCTTCAAGTATCCCCCTTCTGGCTTCCTCCCTCCCTCCCTTCTTCCTCCCACCCATCTCCCTTCCTTCTGTCTCCTCTCCCTCTCTTCTGTCTCCCTCCCTTCCTTCCTTTCTTCCTCCTCCCATCTCCCTTCCTTCTGTCTCCCCTCCCTCTCTTCTGTCTCTCTCCCTCCCTTCCTTTCTTTCTTCCTTCCTCCTCCCATCTCCCTTCCTTCTGTCTCCCCCTCCCTCTCTTCTGTCTCCCTCCCTCCCTTCCTTCCTTCCTTCCTTCCTTCCTTCCTTCCTTCCTTCCTTTCTTCCTTCCTTCCTTCCTCCTCCCAACTCCCTTCCTTCTGTCTCCTTCTCCCTCACTTCTGTCTCTCTCCCTCCCTCCCTCTCCCTTCCTTCCTTCTCCCTTCCTTCTGTCTCCTTCTCCCTCTCTTCTGTCTTCCTCCCTCCCTTCCTTCTATCTCCCTCCCTCCCTCCTTTATTTATTTATTATTTACAGTAAATGAGAGTCTTGCTTACCAACCTTCATTGGGGGCCCCAGTGGCGCAGTGGGTTAAACCCCTGTACTGGCAGGACTGAAGACCAACAGGTTGCAGGTTCGAATCCGGGGAGAGTGCAGATGAGTTCCCTCTATCAGCTCCAGCTCCCCATGCGGGGACATGAGAGAAACCTCCCACAAGGATGATAAAACATCAAAACATCCAGGCGTCCCCTGGGCAACGTCCTTGCAGACGGCCAATTCTCTCACACCAGAAGCGACTTGCAGTTTCTCAAGTCGCTCCTGACACAACCAAAAAAACCAGCCTTCATTCATCCAACGTTCTGTATTATCCAACACAGTCTGCCTCCCACCCAGATCCACAGCTGTTTCAATACATTGCGATGTTTTGGTGCTAAATTCGTAAATACAGTCACTACTACATAACGTTACCGTGTATTGAATTGCTTTTTCTGTTTATTTGTTGTAAAACATGATGTTTAGGTGCTTCATTTATAAAATCATAATGTAATTTGAAGTTTAATATGTTTTCCCTTAATCCCTCCTTATTATCCAACATTCTGCCGGCCCATTTATGTTGGATAAGCGAGACTCTACTTTGTTTATATTCCGCCCTTCTCACTCCGAAGGGGACTCAGGGCGGATGACAGAAAATATATATGGCAAACATTCAATGCCGATTATACAATGACAAGACAGACAATGGATAGAGGCATATATATAGGCTTTCCCCATCTTTCAGCAACTTTGGAGGTTGTGTTCGATTCTGACCACAGGGGGTGCTGTCATTCCATCTCCTTACCAAAGAGTTTTCTTTGTTCCTAAACTTTCCTTCTTTATCTGATTGAAAAGACGTGCCTAAAATACTTCCCTGATTTAATACGGTTCCTATTCATCTACTCACATTGCTGTTTTCGATCTGCTAGGTGGGTGGGGAGCTGAGATGAAGGTCAGGAGCTCATCCTGACCCAGCTTCGAACTGTCAACCTTTCAGTTGGCAAGATTGAATGCAGCTGCAACTGGTGATTAACCTGCTGTGATAAAGCTGCCCCTTCTGTCTGTCTCCCTTCCTATCTTCCTGACTCCCTTCCTTCCTTCTCCCTCTCTCCCTCCTTCCTTTTCTTTCTTCCATCTCCCTCCCTTGCTCTCCTCTGTCTTCCTCCTTTCCTTCTTCCCTTCCCCCTTCCTTCCTTCCTTCCTTCCTTCCCTCCCTCCCTTCCTTCCTTCCTTCCTTCTGTCTCCCCTTCTTTCTTCCTTCCCTCCTTCCCTCCATCTCCCTCCCTTGCTCTCCTCTGTCTTCCTTCCTTCTTTCCTTCTTCTCTTCCCCTTCCTTCCTTCCCTCCCTCCCTTCCTTTCTTCTGTCTACCCTTCCCTCTCTCCCTTCCTCCTTCCTTCCTTCCATCTCCCTCCCTTGCTCTCCTGTCTTCCTCCCTCCCTTCTTCCCTTCCCCCTTCCTTCCTTCCTTCCCTCCCTTCCTTTCTTCCTTCTGTCTCCCCTTCTTTCTTCCTTCCTTCCCTCCTTCCCTCCATCTCCCTCCCTTGCTCTCCTCTGTCTTCCTTCCTTCCTTCCTTCTTCCCCTTCCTTCCTTCCCTCTCTTCCTTCCTTCCTTCTGTCCCCCCTCCCTCTCTCCTTTCCTCCCTCCTTTTCTTCCTTCCTTCCAACTCCCTCCCTCTCCTGTCTTCTTCTTTTCCTTCCTTTTTCCCTTCCCCCTTCCTTCCTTCCCTCTCTTCCTTTCTTCCTTCTGCCCCCTCCCTCTCTCTCCTCATCCCTCCTTTTCTTCCGACTCCCTCCCTCACTATCCTGTCTTCTTCCCTTCCTTACTTCCTACTTCCCTTCCTCCTTCCTTCACTCCCTTTCTTTCTTCCTTCTGTCTCCCCCTCCCTCTCCCCCTCTTTCCTTCCCTTTCTTCCTTCTGTTTCCCGCAATCCCTCTCTTCTGTCTTCCTTCCTTCCCTTCTTCCCTCCCTTCCTACTGCCTCCCTCCCTCTCTTCTGTCTTCCCCCTCCCTCCCTCCTTTCCTTCTCTCTCCCCCTCCTTCCCTTTTTCTCCTTTCTCCCCTGTTCATGTGCAAAGTGCTGTTTGGGGTAGAGTTTCCCCTTCTCTGGACAAAACCTCACTCCAGCAGCAGAGACCACTAGGGCCCCATCTACACTGCCATATAATGCAGTTTAACTGCACTGAACAGCATGATGTGGCAGTGTAAGTACATATAATCCAGAGCTCTGGCCTGGGCTGGTCCATGAGGTCAGGAAGAGTCAGAAGGGACCAAACAAATAAACAATAACAACAACAGATGAGGCCTAAGCAGGCTCTTTGGCAGAGAAAGTCTTGAGCCTCCCTGTGCAAGTGTGCTGGTGCTTCACACAACTACAACTCCCAGGATCGCATGGCACTCAGCATTGGCAGATCAAATAGCACCAAACTGCATTAAACTCACAGTGTAGATGCATTCCCTTTGGAGTCCTAAGTTAGAATCCCCGCTCAAGCACAGAAAGCCATTGGACGGGTCACACAGTCTCAGCCTCAGAGGCCAACCAAAGAATGACTTGAAGGCAAACAACAACAACAACAGAGTTAGAATCCCCGCTCAACCATAGAAAGCCACTGGACGGGTCGCACACTCTCAGCTTCAGAGGCCAACCAAAGAATGACTTGAAGGCAAACAACAACAACAGAGTTAGAATCCCCACTCAATCATAGAAAGCCACTGGACAGGTCGCACTCTCTCAGCCTCAGAAGCAAACCAAAGAATGGCTTGAAGGCAAACAACAACAACAGAGTTAGAATCCCTGCTCAACCATAGAGAGCCATTGGACGGGTCACACTCTCTTAGCCTCAAGAGGCCAACCAAAGAATGGCTTGAAGGCAAACAACAACAACAACAGAGTTAGATTCCCCGCTCAACCATAGAAAGCCACTCAATGGGTCGCACACTCTCAGCCTCAGAGGCAAACCAAAGAATGACTTGAAGACAAACAACAACAGAGTTAGAATCCCCGCTCAACCATAGAAAGCCACTCGACGGGTCGCACACTCTCAGCCTCAGAGGCCAACTAAAGAATGACTTGAAGGCAAACAACAACAACAACAACAGTTAGAATCCCCATTCAATCATAGAAAGCCACTGGACGGGTCACACTCTCTCAGCCTCAGAGGCCAACCAAAGAATGGCTTGAAGGCAAACAACAACAACAACAGAGTTAGATTTCCCGCTCACCCATAGAAAGCCACTCGACGGGTCGCACACTCTCAGCCTCAGAGGCCAACCAAAGAATGGCTTGAAGGCAAACAACAACAACAACAACAGAGTTAGAATCTCCATTCAATCATAGAAAGCCACTGGACGGGTCACACTCTCTCAGCCTCAGAAGCAAACCAAAGAATGGTTTGAAAGCAAACAACAACAACAACAGAGTTAGAATCCCCGCTCAAGCACAGAAAGCCATTGGACGGGTCACACAGTCTCAGCCTCAGAGGCCAACCAAAGAATGACTTGAAGGCAAACAACAACAACAACAGAGTTAGAATCCCCGCTCAACCACTGAAAGCCATTGGATGAGTCACACTCTCTCAGCTTCAGAGGCCAACCAAAGAATGGCTTGAAGGCAAACAACAACAACAACAGAGTTAGAATCCCCACTCAACCACTGAAAGCCATTGGATGAGTCACACTCTCTCAGCCTCAGAAGCCAACCAAATAATGGCTTGAAGGCAAACAACAACAACAGAGTTAGAATCACCGCTCAACCATAGAAAGCCATTGGGTGGGTCGCACACTCTCAGCCTCAGAGGCCAACTAAAGAATGACTTGAAGGAAAACAACAACAACAACAACAACAACAACAGAGTTAGAATCTGTTGTTGTTGGCCTCTCAGCCTCAGAGGCCAACCAAAGAATGGCTTGAAGGCAAACAACAACAACAACAGAGTTAGAATCCCCGCTCAACCATTGAAAGCCACTGGATGGCCACACTCTCTCAGCCTCAGAGGCAAACCAAAGAATGGCTTGAAGAAAAACAACAACAACAGAGTTAGAATCCCCGCTCAACCATAGAAAGCCATTGGATAAGTCACACTCTCTCAGCCTCAGAGGCCAACCAAAGAATGACTTGAAGGCAAATAACAACAGAGTTAGAATCCCCGCTCAACCATAGAAAGCCACTGGACGGGTCACACTCTCTCAGCCTCAGAGGCCAACCAAAGAATGGCTTGAAGGCAAACAGCAACCACCTTTAACAACCAACGGTTACTGAAATAACAATTGGACGTAAATCCATTGAAACTGTAGAATAAAGGTTAGAGCAGAGATCATAAATTCTATCAAAAATGACAATTATAGGGAAAGAAACAGCTGCTTTTGCCCAAACCTTACATCACATTTCTCTGTATTATTGTAACCTTTGATATTGTTACGGGTCTGTGTATGTATGTATAAGTGTGTCTGTGTGTGTGTGTGTATCTATATATATATATCTATATACACATACATACTATTCGTCCCCTGCCACATGTTGCTGTGACCCAGTCTGTGTATATGTGTTTTGTGTGTGTATATATGCGTATATGTGTGTATATATTTGTGTATATGTGTGTGTTTGTGTATATGTGCTTTTGTGCATGCATTGTATTTTTTTTTTGCTTTTAAAGTCTCTTTTGCTGTGTTTTTCAGTATTTTTATGAGAGATGGTCACTTGTTGGCCTGAGAGGTGTCTTGTGTCCAAATTTGGTGTCAATTCGTCCAGTGGTTTTTGAGTTATGTTAATCCCACAAACAAACATTACACTTTTATTTATATAGATATACTTGAATGCAGTATTAATAATAATCATCATCATCATCATCCAGAATTATTACATGTTAAGGTGTATACTTATTTTTGTAAAAGATGGCCGTCATAATAACAATCCAACATTGTTAGATCTGGCCTGGGCAAATTTTGGCCCTCCGGGTGTTTTGGACTCCAACTCCCACCATTCCTAACAGCCTCAGGCCCTTTCCTTTTGCCCCACATTTTTGGAAAATATCCAATTTCAGAAGGGCTGGATAAGGGGAAGTAACATCTGAACGTATCAACACGCAACTCCAAAGCGAATTTTTGACCTTCAAGGGGCTGGGAATGAGAGAAGTAACGTCTGAACGCCTGACACGCAACTCCAAAGAGACTCCCTGACATGGAGTTGTGTCGACACGCAACTCCAAAGCGAGTTTTTGACCTTCAAGGTGCTGGGAAAGGGGGACGTAACGTCTGAATGCCTGACACGCAACTCCAAAGAGACCCTAAATGTGTCGACATGCAACTCCAAAGCAAGGTTTTGACCTTCAAGGGGCTGGGAAAGGGGAAGATAATGTCTGAATGCCTGACACACAACTCCAAAGTGATTCCTTGACCTTAAAGGGGTCTTCAAAGGGGAAGTAACGTCTAAACATATCGACACGCAACTCCAATGTGAGTTTTTGATCTTCAAGGGGCTGCGAAAGGAGAAGGTAACGTCTGAACCCCTGACACGCAACTCTAAACTGACTCCCTGACGTCAAAGGGGTCCTGGAAGGGGAAGTAACGTCTGAACGCATCAACACGTGACTCCAAAGTGAGTTTTTGACCTACAAGGAGCTGGAAAAGGGAGAGGTAACGTCTGAACGCCTGACACGCAACTCCAAAGTGACCCCCTGACGTCAAAGAGGTCCTCAAAGGGGAAGTAATGTCTGAACGTATTGACACGCGACTCCAAAGCGAGTTTTTGACCTACAAGGAGCTGGGAAAGGGGGAGGTAACATCTGAAGGTATCGACACGCAACTCCAAAGCAAGGAGTTGCTTTTGACCTTCAAGGGGCTGGGAAAGGGGGAGGTAACGCCTGAACGCCTGACACGCAACTCTACACTGACTCCCTGACGTCAAGGGGGTCCTGGAAGGGGAAGTCACGTCTGAACGCATCGACACGCAACTCTTCCTCCGTGGGCTCCAACCTGGTAAGCCACCTATATCCCTTTGGAGACTTAAACACGCGTCTTCGAGCATCACGCAAAAAATGCCACGATCCAGGGCGAAAAGAAAACAACGCTGTTGACAAACACGCTTCCCGTTAGCCATTGTTGTCTCGACACGGGAGTAACTCCGTTGCAACCAATGGGTCTACTCTAATGGGAAAGCAAAACCAAACCAGCCTTTCTCAATGCAAGCCTTTGTTGGCTCGACACGGCGGTAAATGCATTGCACTGAATGGGACTACTCTAATGGGGGAAATGTCATCACAAAAGGGGAAGAGGATTGGGTGCCTCGGGCCTCTTACCTCGACGAGGAAAGGGATGTCCCTCCGTCCGGATTCCTCCATCAGACGCGCATCTGTCCCGGGAGATCCGCACTGAGGCTCTGCTCCACATCCAAGGGAAGGGGGGGGGGGGAAGAAAGGAGGGAAGGGGGAAGGTGGGAGAGAAGGAATGGAGCCCGGCTTGACAGGTTCAAGGACGAGAGCGTTGCCTTCCTTTCCTTTAGCCCGGGGCTTGGCTCTGCTTTGCCCAGCAGACACCCATCGCGCGTGGAAAGGCAATGCGGAGAAGAGAAGGAGGAGAGAGAGAGAGAAAGAGAGGAAGAAAGAGGGAAGGAGAGGAGGAGGGAGGACCAGGAAGGGAGCCGGGAGCCCTGCCTGGGAGCCTCGGAAGCCCGCTCTCCGGTTTCCAGCCCCCCTTTCCCCTTCTCCCCTTGGCAGACACGCAAAACACACAGACACACGCACTCACACGCACCCAGCAAGGACACGAAGGAGGGAGGGAGGGAAGGAGGGGAAGGCAGGCAGCGCCACCTAGCGGGGCAACACCGCCGCCCAATGGACACCTCTGGTACTACACTGGAATGAATGGCTGTAAAGTAGTAGTAGTAGTAGTAGTAGTAGTAGTAGTAGTAGTAGTAGTAGTAGTAGTAGTAGTAGTAGTAGTAGTAGTACAACTGGAAAATAGAGGGAGAAAATGTGGAGGCCGTGACAGACTTTGTATTTCTAGGTGCAAAGATGACTGCAGATGCAGACTGTGGCCAGGAAATCAGAAGACGCTTACTTCTTGGGAGGAGAGCAATGTCCAATCTCGATAAAATAGTGAAGAGTAGAGACATCAGTTTCAGAGTTTCAGAAAAACATCTATTTTTGCTTCATTGACTATTCTAAAGCCTTTGACTGTGTGGATCATAATAAATTGTGGCAAGTTCTTAGTGAGATGGGCATCCCAAGCCACCTTGTCTCTCTCCTGAGGAATCTGTACAAGGACCAAAGAGCAACAGTCAGAACTGACCACGGAACAGGAGACTGGTTCAAGATTGGGAAAGGCGTACGGCAAGGCTGCATACTCTCACCCAACCTTTTTAACTTGTATGCAGAACACATCATGCGATGTGCGGGGCTGGATGAATGCAAAGCTGGGGTGAAAATTGCTGGAAGGAACATTAACAACCTCAGATATGCAGATGACACCACTCTGATGGCCGAAAGCG